>NW_027495691.1:0-220831 GCF_021521415.1 Bidens hawaiensis | reverse complement strand
ATCATGAGAGTATTGCTGGAGACTGGTATTGTTAGTCATGACAAACGACTATTTGAGGTACTCGTGGGTGTTATTTATGAGTTCTAAAGATCAGACACCGGTTCTTGTACAAAACTTAATCACTAAGATCTAATCACTCTACAAACGTAAGGTGAAACGTATTCGAAGTGACAATGGTACGGAGTTCAAAAAAAGTGTATTGGACTTTTTATTCATTCAGAAAGGTATTCATCGAGAATATAGTGCTCCATATGTACCACAGCAGAACGGTGTTGCTGAATGGAAGATCGAACACTGATTGAAGCAGCAAAAACAATGCTTGTAGATTCAAAGCTTCCTGTTCAATTTTGGAATGAAGCTGTGAACACTGCTTCACGCTCAATTGTTTAACAAGTTAAAAAAGACGACTTACGAGCTTCTGAACAACCGTAAACCTAATTTAAAGTTTCATGAACCTTTCGGGGGTCCTTGCACAATTTTAAAATGTTGGGCCTAGTTTTGGATGGTTTGTACTTAGTCTAATTGTATTTGGGCTTAGCATGTATGTGGGCTTTGGGTCACGGGTTTATTGTGTAAGCCGAGATCTCTTAAGAGATCTCGGTGGGCTTTGGTTCGTTTGGGTTAGGTGTTTTGGTTCCCTATATATAGTGCATGTATTGTATAGGGTTAAGGTGTTAGTTCATTTTGTGTTTTTGGCCGTCTACGAGTCACTAGACGTGCAAGTATTGTAAGTGCTTAAGCACCCGACGTATACTAATAATACGTGTGTTTTGAAGCAATTCGGGTGTTACATTCTTGTGTTTGCTCGTGTTCTTGATTGACCAAGTGTTGGTATTCCGCACCAATACTTGTTTATTGATATCATAATTGTAGTGATCCAGATTCGAGACTTACAATTGGTATCAGAGCCTTAGACCTTATTCTGGCTCGTTATTGTGATATAAAGAGTCAAGAAGTGTGTTCTTTGGTGGTGTTGCGGTTACTCGGTGATACTGTGATCGGAGAAGAAGAGGAAGATAACTTTTGGGAAAAGATTTGATTTTTATTTGGAAATAAATCAAAATCCCTTTATTCTCGGGAGTTTGTTACGTTTAAGGTTTAATCTGTTGATCATCAGGGTTCTCGGATGAAATAAGTAGCTGTTCTCAGGCCAATTCTGGTGTTCGGTGGTGTTCGTTCTCGGCTACACTCAGTTCTCGGCCTTAACTTAGTCAAAAACATAGTTCTCGGTCAAAGATCTGGGTTCTCGGTCAACATTTGGTCAAGATTAGCTGTTTTTGGTCAATGTTTGGGTTCTCGGTCAAAGTTTGGTCAGACATTGGGTTCTCGGTCAAACTCGGTCAACATTATTGGTTCTCGGTCAAACTCCGTCAACATTATTGGTTCTCGGTCAAACTCGGTCAATAAGTGTTAACTGTTTGGGCTTGTTTTGTTTGGACTTAAATAACTTTTGGACCTAAAAGCAATCATAAACCCAATTAAAACGGCTCAGTTAACAAATGGTAGCAATTCAACCAATTCATCATTTCATCAAGAACTTGATTCCATCATGGGAACTGCCACTCGTATACCCCGTCTCTTATCTCATGATGGGTTCAGTGAATGGAAATTTTGTTTTGAACATTATGCCAAGATGAAAGATTCCAAAATTTGGAAAAGTATTGCTAGGGACCTCAACGAATCATGTATCAAAAGGATGGTTTTGATGAAGTTCTTGTGAAACCAGTTGCAAAGTATGGCGATGATGATTTTGCTAAATTTGAGGAAGATGAGAAAACTCTCTCCACTCTAACCATGGCACTCTCACCTGAGATTGCTCTTCAGTTTAGAGAACTTCAATATGCTAAAGAGTTATGGGAGGCACTGATCGAAGTATATGAGGGGAATGAAGATATGAAGAGAAGTCGCCAAGATCTACTGCGACAAAAGTTCAATATGTTTAATCATGTTTTGGGAGAAACGTTGGAATCCCAACTTCAAAGATTTATCTCACTTGTGACTGAAATGAGATCAGCAGGGATTTATCTGCAAACCTCAGAAATAAACAACAAGCTGGTGAATTCATTGCCGAAGAGTTGGGACATGAATGTTGCGGTTAACAAAAAGACTAAGGATCTCAACAGAATGGGTATGACTGAAATGATAGCAACTATTAAAGCATGTGATATGGATGATAGGCAGCGTGAATAAATCATGCAAGCTCTTATAGTGCAGCTGGATACAACGTTGCCTCCAACAATGCTCTTATTTCTCAAGATAGTTTCTCACTGTTCAAGCCTACTCAACAACCACCTCAGGGCAACTTCCAGATGTTCTCATCCACTCTAGGTTAATCATCATCATCCAACTCACCCAAACCAGCTCCAATATTCTTCACCAAGTCTGGACAGTCTTCAAATGATACTGGAAAAACCACTTACACTCCCAGTCAAAACTTCAGTCAGATCCCTACCATACCAAAGGAGACTCAAGAGAATATAGCTCTAATGGCGGGATTCATGAATTGTTATAATGCATTTTTGGTTGGAGACTTGGTTCAACCTGTGGTTGCTACTGAACTAGATTAGATCAATCTTGATGATGTTGAAGAAATGGACATCTCGTGGAAAATCGCCATGGCAGTATTTCGTGCAAAGAAGTTCACAAAAAGGACGGGTAGAAATAATTGGAACATACCTAATAATCAGAAGGTGGGTTTTAACAAAGACACTCTTAGGTGCTACAACTGTCACAAGCTGGGTCATTTTGATCGTGAATGTACTAACCCAGCGAAGGATAGAAATACGGAAAGGGCATTGGTTCCAGTTGGGAATGCCAGAGGTGAGGCTGGAGGTAGTTCAGGTAATGGTGAAAGAAGTATGGTTGCTTAACAGTTCTCTTGGGAAGGTCAGATGGTCACGCTCAACATTGGAAATTAGACTGCAAACTTCGCCAATGTTGAAGACACTGGAGAGGAAGATGCTACTGAGAAGAAGGTCAAGGAGATTCAATTTTCATATATGGCGTTCACTTCTCCAAACTCATCTGAGGTAAGTTTTAAACCACATTATACAAATTGTGTTGAAAAAATAGAAATGTATAAGCTTCTTAACGATAGTCTAAGTTGAGATATGGAGAGAATAAAATTAGAAAACTTCAAACTTAAGAAAAATGAAAAGAGTTTTCTGGACAAAATAGAAGCACAAAAGAAGGACATTTCTAAACTTAAGTTTGATTTTAGCATAAAAAGTTGTCATCACCTTGATGCCAAACAAGAAATTGTTGAGTTAACTGCTAAAATGGAAGCCTCCAAGTTAGAAATCTTGAATCTAACTAGTAAGTTTGAAAAGGCTGAACTTGATTTTAAAAAATTCGATGGCTCCAGTAAAGTAGCTAACTCAATGATTGAAAACCAATTGTGGTGGAAGGAAAATGAAGGTGAGGGAATATGATACAGTCAAGTTCCCCCACCTTACAACCAGAATTTTGTTCCTACCCCTGTCACCAAAGAACATGAAGAAAAGATAAAGGACATGAAGTATGGTAAACAAGACAAAGGTGATGGGACTAGTTCTTTGAACGCCGGTCCATCCACTTCAAATATGAATGATTCTAATGTATCTACTTAATGTGCTATAAAAGTAATTGTGAAGGAGTGGACTGATGAGGATGACGACCCTAGTTTTGAATTTGAAAATGACATTGTTTCTGATGTTTCTTTAAACTTCTTGTTTTAAATTATGTTATTCCGACTGTTTGTGTGGGCTCTGTTTTAAAGAGCAAGTATTCTTGTGTGGTTGATTCGGTTGAAAATTTAAACTCTGATAATGTGGTTTCTAATAAAACTAAAAATTGTAAAACTTCAAATAAATACGTGGCACCTAAATTTGTCAAAGAGGGATGCTCTAATGACAAACAAGGTGATAAGTTCAAAGACGATAACAGGGGTTCTCGCAGATTTAAGCAGTCTGGTCTGCACAACCAGTCTAGACAAGGAGTTGCCCAAAATGTTTTTTTCACAAAACGTCAAACTTGCTTTAATTGTGGCATTCCTGGTCATATTACCAGAAATTGTCCACATCGTCCATATGTTCCTTATTATGGATTTTTTCAGAGGAATATGCCCTACATGCCTCATAACGCGTACATGCAAAGATTCAGGCATTGTCAGGTAGTTCCTTTGACGATGATTGGAATCGAAACAAATCTGGAAGGTTTAGTCCTCATCGACCAAACCTAACATGTCTAAAAGAAAGGTCAGAAAAGGTGCTTCGAGTTCAAATTCAAATCTGAACACTAAGTCTAGACCAAAACAGGAGAAAAGGGCTTATTCGTCTCCTTTCACATCCAAAACACCGGAGGTTATGACAACCATTCGAACCTATAATTCCAAATCATAGGTGGGTATGTGTCTTTTGCGGGAGGAGAGAAAGGAAAGATCACTCAGAAGGGTATTGTAAGTAACGGTGTTCTAAAGTTTGAAAATGTTAATTTTTTTTCCAGAATTGAAGCACAGTCTTTTGAGCGTGTCACAAATTTGTGACAAAGATTTTTCAACTCATTTTACTAAAATGGAGTGTTTGATTCTTAAACCTGGTATAATTATACCAGAAGACTGGATTCTTGTTCGATCACAATGAAAAGATAATGCTTATGTGATCGACATGAATAAAAATATCCCTGATGAAATAACTTGTTTGTTTTCAAAAATGTCAGTACATAATGCCATGCTACGGCATCGTCGTCTTGGTCATGCAAATTCTAAAAACCTTAATCGTCTTGCTAAAATAATTTGGTACGTGGACTACCCATTAAGGATTTTGTTACTATTGAAAAATGTGTGGCTTGTGCTTTGGGTAAACATCATCGAAAATCTCACAAGCCGAAGTTGATTAATACCATTTCATCAGTTTTTCAATTACTTCATATGGACCTTTTTGGGCCTGTCCATGTCTTGAGTTTATCTCGTAGCTCTTATTGTCTTGTTATTACTGATGATTACTCACGTTTTACATGGGTATTTTTCTTATAAAATAAGAGTGAAACTGTAGATCTAATCAAGAAGTTTGTTGTGCTCATGGAGAATCAACTGAACCTAAAGCTGAAGGGAATCCATTGTGATAATGGAACATAATTTAAGAATGCAACATTGAATCATTTCTGTTCAAAAAGGGGGTACTTCGTCAGTATAGCGCCCCACAGACGCCTCAACAAAATGGTGTAGCTGAAAGAAGAAACAGATTTCTTATCGAAGCAGCAAGAACAATGTTGTGTGACTCTAAATTGCTACTGTTTTTCTGGGCAGAAGCTATTAATACGGCCTGTTATGTTCAGAATCAGGTGATAATCAACAAATCCAAGATGAAGACCCCGTATGAGATTGTTTATGGTCATAAACCCACTGTTGCACATTTTAGAGATTTTGGGTGTCCGTGCACTTTACTGAATCTCGAAACTACTCCAAAATTTGGGGCCGCAGCTGATGAGTGTTACTTTGTTGGGTATGCAGGAAATACAGCTTACAGAGTCTACAACAAGTCAACTAAGCAAATTCTAGAGTCCTATGAAGTTCGTTGGTTAGAAGAAAATGAGACTGACGCTCGTGTTGGTCCCCATTGGTTATTTGACTACAACGAACTTTTCAAACCATTCAATGTTTTCCAATCATCAACACTGAACCCATAGTGGAAGCTGCAAAGGATAATTCACAGACAGTGTCTCACATTTCTCCACTAATTAATGATGATGTCACTGAGTTAAGTAATGATTCACCTACAACTGGCACTCAGCCCAAGGAAACCACAAAAACCGAGTGTTCGCCAAACACGTCTGAAGATGCTGCTAATGTTGAAGGGGAGATCTCTATTCGTCAAATCTTCGGGAGCACACTATTTCCCGATGACATTCCAAATGAATAGGTCTCCAGCACCTCCTACTCTCATAGTACGGCGACATCTGGATGGAAGAATCCTCTTGTTGATGATATCGAGAACTTGTTAAATTTACAATCTACTGGTGATGTTTCTGATCTGTTAATTCCATCAAGAATCTAGAAAAATCATCCAATTGAGAATGTCATAGGTCCCATTGAAGCGGGAGTGTCCACCAGAAGTCAGACAGGACATATTAACAGCTGTATGTTCTCCTGTTTCATCTCTCAAATTGAACCAAAGTCAGTAGAAATGGCTCTTCAAGAACCTAGTTGGGTTGATGCTATGCACGAAGAATTATATCAATTTGATTAGGTGAAGGTTTGGAGATTGGTTAAGTTACCGGATGGAGAGAAAGCTCTTGACACAAGGTGGGTTTTCCGAAACACACAAGATGACACAGGGGTAATTGTTCGAAATAAGGCACGATTGGTAGTTCGTGGTTTTGTCAGGTTGAGGGACTAAAATACACTGAGGTCTATGCTCCAGTGGCCAGACTTGAGGCCATTAGGATATTTCTGGCCTACTCATCGTTCATGGGGTTCACAGTGTATCAGATAGATGTTAAGACCACATTTCTGTATGGTGAAGTTAAGGAAGAGATTTATGTTAATCAGCCACCGGGTTTTATTGATCCTAAGAAACCAAATCATGTCTACAAGCTAGAAAAAGCATTATACGGGTTACATCAGGCTCCTCGAGCGTGGTATGCTACATTGACCGCGCATCTTCTTGATCATGGCTACAAGCGTGGAACCATCGACCAAACCTTGTTCCAGATAACTGTCGGAAAAGATTTGATTCTTGTTCAGATCTATGTCTATGATATCATTTTTGGATCCACCAGCGATGAGTTGTCCACAGAATTTGAAGGTGTAATGAAGAAGAGATTTGAGATGAGTTCTTTGGGTGAAATGACAACATTTCTTGGGCCACAGGTTCGAGAAAGCTCGGCTGGAATCTTACTAAATCAAGGGAAGTACGTTGAGCATATGCTGGCAAAGTTTGAGCTTCAAGATTCTAAGAGTGCCAACACTCCCATGGCAGAAAGACCACTACTGTCATCTGATCCTGATGGGAGTCCTGTAGATCAAACATACTATCAATCGATGATCGGGTCTCTGATGTACCTCACAGCCAGTTGTCCTAACATCATGTTTGCAGTCTGCCAATGTGCTCGTTTCCAGGCTAATCCTAAACTCTCTCATTTAAGTGCTATTAAACGTATTTTTAGATATCTAAAGGGACAACCAAAGTTAGGTCTTTGGTATCCCAAACAATCAGAATTTGATCTTTATGCTTTTGCTGATAGCAATTATGGTGGAGATGACATTGACAGGAAATCCACGTCAGCTGTTTGCCAGTTCTTAGGAGACCGTCTCATTTCATGGCAGTGTAGGAAACAACAGATGGGTTCTACCTCGACCGCCGAAGTGGAGTATGTTGCCGCATCTGCATGCTGCTCTAAGGTTATCTGGATGCAAAACCAATTGCTAGTTTACCGTTTGGAATTTCTTGACACTCCTATTTTTTGTGATAATGATGCGGCCATTGCAATTGTGAAAAACCCTGTTCAACACTCTAAAACCAAGCACATCAATATTAAAATTCATTTTATTCGTAACTGTTTCGATCGTAAATTGATTCATCTTGAATAAGTCCACATTGACAACAATGTGGTAGACTTATTTACAAAACCGGTAGGAACAGCAAAATTTAATGTGCATGTGGGTTTTCTTAAAATGCTTCGTTTCGAGGATTGAGTCTTTTTGGGTATAAATTTGTACATTTTTGTTTATTTTTGCACAAATTTAGGGGGAGAAAAATCAAAAAGTCATAAATGGTGTGTGTGCGTTGTTTTTATTATTAAAAAGTTCAAAAAGTCAGAAATAGTGTGTGTGCGTTGTCTTTTGTTTTTTTGTTTTTTTTGGTCTCAAGATTCATTCTTGCTTAAAATTATGTCGGTTGCTCAAGTTTGAAGGACATATACTCGTATATGGTTGGTCCGGTGTTCTACTTGTAGTTTCACAGGATAGCCATTTACCCAACGACTGAAAACACCCGGGGCGATTATGATGTGTTTTGTGTTTTGTGTTCTTTCACTTAAAACTATGTCGGTAACTCTGAGCTGGAAGGACATGTATGCTCATACATGTTTGGTCCGGTTAACCACTTGTGGTCATACAGGATAGCCATTTACCCAAAAACTTAACAGTGACCGGGGTGACTGAATTCTTAACACGTTTGTTTTATGTAACTCCCTGGGAAGTGATATTATTATTCAGTTAACAGCTTTTTAGAAGCTTCAAAATATTTTCAGATGATCAAGCACTAGGGGGTTGGAGTCAAATTGGGGTGATCTGGGGAAAGCCAAATACGCTTTGAGAAGAGACAGAAGGCATCACAAGTCCATGAGTGATGTCCATCTAAGGTTTATGCCAAACTGAACCTAACTCATATCAATGATGCAATGAAAATCATGCTAAGTATGTTATACCTGCTATCAACCTGTATCTTCATGTCATAATAATGTTGAACATGAATCCTAGTGACAGCCTCTTAAACGATATGATTTCATGTTCTTATCTTTTCAAAAAAGGGCGGCGTTTTGTTAATAAAGACTAAAATTTGATCCCGATTTAATATAATTCAAGGGAGTTTCTTTGTATGTTAAGATTAATATTTTTTTGTTAATATTTTTTATTCTTTATTTGTCTAATTCTTTTATCCTATTTTGTTTTATCTCAAATCTACTCTCCTCGAAACGTGTGTTTAAACTGAGCTTTGCTTAGTATGGGTTTTTGAAAATTTTTTGGGTCGTTGGTCTGTTTGGGTCTTATCTGGTTTGGACGGTTTGTTTGAGCCAATTGTGGGTTCTCGGCCCATGTTGGGTGGGATATAAGTAAAATCCAAAAAAATTTTATTTTCAACTTTTCACTTTTATCTCTTTGCTCATTCATCTTCCTTCATCTTCTCTGGCAACCAAAAACTTTCTTGCTTAAGTTGATTAACCCTATAAACGTGTTGGTTTTCGTTGTTTATCTCACACGTAAACGAGCTAAAAGGACTTGGTATCATATGAGACATGTGTTTTTCTAGGGTTTTGTCACCTGATTTTCCGAATACTATAGACTGATCTATGGATTGATAGATTAATCGGAATTTGGGGTCATTTGGATCTGTAATTTGTTTGTCGGCTGATCTCTTGGGGTTAATGGAGGTTTTCAGTTATAATCTTAAAGGATTTTTGCAGGTTTAATGGAGATTTTGGCCACTTGAAGAAGATGACATAGTTTCCAAGGAGGAACCCACGGGGTTCTCTGTCAACAGCTGTCAAGGAGTTCTCGGTTGACTTTCGTTGACCGAGAACCCCTTACATTGACCGAGAACTCCCGTTCTCGGTTAAAGTTGATCGAAACATCTGTTCTCAGTTGACCTTTGCTGACTTTCATTGACTGTTGACCGAGAACTCACCTTATTGACCGAGATCTCTCCTGTTGGGCCTAAAGATCACTGATTGGGCTTGACCATTATTGTTATTATATTTAATGGGCTATATGTTGATTTTCTTTGGGCTAATTCTTAAATATTAAAGCCCAAATGAACTAATGATTTTATTTTCACTAACTTGATTCGTTTGGTGCAGTAATGGCCGATCAGACTCCATTAAAGTTCTTGATACGCACAATATAGCTAGACATCTATATGATCCACCACTGGCACACAAAGAATTCAAGTCCATGATTTTCGGTCTCAACACATGCAGGATTTCTTACGCACTACGAGAAAATCCTATTATATGCAAGAAGACGATCACGAAGTTTTGGAACAATGCCTCAATCAACCCACGAGGGCAAGATGGAGTCGTGTCAACAGACTCCAAAATTCAAAAGAAGCCAGTTTGCATCACCGAGGCTATCATCAGAGAGGTGTTGCTGTTTGGTGATTAACCTGATTACCCGACTGAGTATACAACTGCTGATGTTGCTAAGATTCTCACCAGAATGGGTTATGAGGGCACCTATCCTCCGGAAATCAAGAAGCTATTTCACCCGTACTGGTGATTCTTGATTCACACGTTTTTCACTTGCGTGTCCGGTAGGAAAGGGGGCTCTGATGAGATAAGTCACATCTAGATGTCTGCTATCACTGCTCTGATCATGGATTGGAATTACAATTATTCCAAGTTTGTTTTTAATGAAATGATGAGCAATATGAAAGGGAAGAAGAAAGAAATGTTCCTTATGTATCCAAGATTCCTGCATATGATCTTCGATTCTCACTACACCAATCTTGTCAAGTCTGTTGATACCTTGGATATGAAGTCAATGGGACCCAATACCTTTGGGTTAATGAAACAGTCGAGAAAAGGATCCAAGATTGTGTATAAGGGTCTCAATGCTCTGGTAAAATTCGGACGATTTGCTGAAACAGAGATGGAACCTATTATAGCTCAGGTTGCTGATGAGCATGTGACACCAGTTCAACCACGTGTTGCGACCTTTGAAATTTCTGACGATGAAAGTGAAGAAATAGAACATCGTAATTTGGAGACGGCTCCAAGTGCTCAACAGTTAGAAGATTTTGAAAGATTTGAAGAAAAACTTCAGTCAACTGCTCTAAAGCCTCCTCAGACAGCTGCTGAAACCATTGAAGAAGATATGATTGAAGATCCAGCCGCCAACCTCGGTCCACACAAACGAAGAAAGAAAGACCCGAGGCCTGGCGTGCTGGTCAGTGAACATGAAACAACCACAACACCAACCACATATGCAACCAATAGTCCAATACAACAAACTCAACAACCTGAGACACATGCACCTCATATTCAAGATGAACCAAGTGCACCCACTGCCGAGAAACTGATTCAAGATCAGGCTTTTGATGACTTTGCTCGTGATTTTGATTTTGAATCAAATATTCCACACACTGATGAGGCCAACATGTCATTTAATACTGCTCCCTCCAGCTCATCAGGCCCAGAAAATCAAGGTCATTCAAGTTCGAATGTTACTGATAAGATTGCTGAGATTCTTTCCATGCAAGAAAAATTATGCAGAACAAGGGCAAGAGCATTGTGTTAGAAGATGCTCCGGTTGACGTGCAAGCTCTCCAACGTCGAGTTTTTGAGCTCGAACAAGATTCAGTTGTTGAAGATGTCCGTATTCAAGAGCTGGAAGCAGGAAACTCTGACAAAGATATAAGATTAAAGAACTACAGTCCAACATGGGGGAATTAACGGCTTTGTATCTTGACCTCCAACAAAAACTGTTTCAGAAGTTTGGAGATTAGTTTAAAGACAGTGATGATGTGGGCTCTAAAACGCCCAACGTTGATCAATGTGGCAGCTCTACTACTCGCCCTGTAGAGAACATTGATAAGTCTGAGACAATGAAACAATATATGGACGCACCTGCAATCTCCAAAGAAAAGTCCGATAGAATTCAGAAAAGGCTGTTGGTAATGAAGAACTCAAATCAAAATGTCTAATCATCAGATCATCCTGATAGATTCATTGTTACTTTCCCTAAAGGCTTCTCAGACAAATATGGCGATCGTTTAGGAGTTGTGTCATTGGGTTTCGATGCCGATAAGAACATGTGGTGGGTTAAAAGGAAGTCCGGGGCCACTGAGTATTATAAGAAGATGAAAGATTTTTGATCTTGGACGAAGGTGGATCTTAGTGACCTGATAAACTCTCCTTTCACTAACCCAACAAATAATAATCGTGGCATAGACTTTTGGAACTTTCTGAGAAGTTAAGTCGATAGAGGCTTCCCTAATATGAAGACTGCAGAGTCTTTTCTGAAGAAGGAAAAGGGGGTCCAGGATCCAAGGACAGGGAAAACCATGGTCAATGTTATGTGGCCTGCTACGGACAAGGCCACTCATATTCCTGTACCTGAAGAGATTCCAGATGGCACCTTGGACAACATGAGATTTTGGATGTATGATAGTGTAACTGCCACAATTGTTATCAAGCTGGAGAAAGGAAAAGGTCAGTATAGATTTGTTGATCCAATAGACCTACTAAAGTTGGGAGAAAGGGACATCAAGACTCTCAGTGCATTCCAAATAATTGCCGATCCAATTTTTGAAACGGCTTCTAAAGAATTCACTGGTATGGTCGCTTCTATTATCCGATGCAAGTTATGGGCGGGCGCGTTGAAAGATGCTGATATTGACTACATGGAACATGATTAAAGACCAAGCTACAAACCAAGGGGGAGATTGTTGGGCCTAATTTTGGATGGTTTGTACTTAGTCTAATTGTATTTGGGCTTAGCATGTATGTGGGTTTTGGGTCACGGGTTTATTGTGTAAGCCGAGATCTCTTAAGAGATCTCGGTGGGCTTTTGGTTCGTTTGGGCTTAGGTGTTTTGGTTCCCTATATATAGTGCATGTATTGTATAGGGTTAAGGTGTTAGTTCATTTTGTGTTTTTGGCTGTCTAAGAGTCACTAGACGTGCAAGTATTGTAAGTGATTAAGCACCCGACGTATACTAATAATACGTGTGTTTTGAAGCAATTCGGGTGTTACATTCTTGTGTTTGCTCGTGTTCTTGATTCACCAAGGGTTGGTATTCCGCACCAATACTTGTTTATTGATATCATAATTGTAGTGATCCAGATTTGGGACTTACATAAAATGAGATGCGGGAAAATTTGAGGAGAGGGCTATTGAAAGTTACTTATTGGGCTATGAATCACCTAGATACACTTTCTTTCAATCTCAAATGGAATCTACAAGTGTTTGTATGGCGCTTGAAGATTCGTCATGGGTCGAAGAAATGCAAGAGGAATTGTAACAGGTTATTCGACTGGGTGTATGGGATCCAATCGATATACCTGATAGGGTTACGAAGACTATTCCGACTAAATGGGTCTTTAAGTGTAACAAGGATGATCATGGGGTCATAGTGAGAAATAAAACGCGTTTGGTCACGCAAGGGTTTTATCAGCAAGAAGGCATAGAATTACACCGAAGTGTATGCTTCTGTTGCAAGACTAGAATCTATACGTAAAAGTTTGGCCTATGCAGCTTTCAAGAACATTAAAGTATATCAGATGGATGTTAAGAGTGCGTTTCTTAACCAGGAACTTCATAAAGAGGTGTTCGTGAAATACCCTCCTGGTTTTTAAGTTCCTGATTATCCAGACCGTGTTTACTGTTTAAGCAAGGCTCTTTATGGTCTACACCAAGCCCCGAGAGCTTGATACGACATGTTTTTTGACCATCTTACGGATAGTGGCCTCAAACGAGGAACTATGGATTGTACCCTATTCTACAAGATTGTCGGAGAAGATCTGCTCAATGTCCTGCTTTATGTCGATCACATCATATTTGGCTCAACAAACGACAATCTTTGTAAGGACTTAGAGAAGTCAATGCAGACAAAATTTGAGATGAGCTCGATGGGGGAGATAAATTTCTTTCTAGGGCTGCAGGTTCAACAGTCTGACGCTGGAATATTCATTCATCATACGAAATATGTGAACGACGTCTTGAGCCAATTCAAGATAACTGCCGGAAAAGTCCCTTATACTCCTCTTCCTGTGGGTTACAATTTGTCACCTGATGAATTGGGGGATACCGGTGATCCGACCCTTTTACCGAGCTATGATAGGTTCTTTAATGGATCTAATTGCTTCTCGTCCTTATATTATGTTTGTCGTTTGCTTGTGTGCCAGGTATCATGCGAGTCCCCGAGTGACTCATCTAGCGGCGGTGAAGCGTATTTTTCACTATTTGAGGGGTAATCTTGACATCGGGTTACGGTATCCGAAGGATGATAGTTTCGATCTTATTGCCTTTTTCGATTCTGATTATGGAGGATGCGAGATCAACTGCAAGTCAACAACAACGAGTTGTCTATTTCTTGGAAGCCGGATTGTTTCCTGGCAGTGTAAGAATTAGACAACAGTCTCCACTTCAACGGCAGAAGCTGAATACGTGGCAGCCTCGAGTTGCTATTCACAGGTTTTATGGATCCAACACTTGCAGGATAACGGTTTGAAGTTTTTTACTACTCCCATTTATATTGATAACTCAGTTGCTATCTGTATCACGAAGAACCCCGTGCACCAGGATTTTCAGAAGGCGGATCTTTTTACCAAAGCATTTGATAAAAGATTTAACTTTTTGCTTGATTTAAATGGTTTAAAATCTCTTGCTGACATAAGCTCGGAGAATCAATTTTTTTCTTGTACAGTTTTGTTTTTGTTTTCTTAAATGTTTTGGATTTTGGGGGAGAAAATGGAAAAATACAAAAATATTTTGTTTTTTGTTTGTACAGAGAAAATCCAAAAACATTAAAATATTTCAAAAATACAAAAACATTAAAAAAATGGTGTACAAAAAGACCACATAAAGACTCACAGTGTCCAGATAATAAAAGCGAACCCTAAGTCAATAAACTTGATCAGATTATGAATACCCATATAATAAGCCACATAAAGACTCACAGTGTCCAGAAACCGGATGCATCCCCATTAATACATGATTTTAGGCCATTAGACCATACACCATTGAAGTGCTAACCTTAAACTAGATGCTTTTATTTTGAAATTTTGTTTTTGGCGATCAAACAGACATAAGGCTTGAGTATGACATGCTATTACTTTTTTGCCTTCATTACCAAGACTTTTGGAAGAGACTAACACCTCTATCAATATGGCAATTTATGTTTATATCACATACTTTACCCTAATTATTTGTTTAAGACCTACCAATGCACCAATGCAATTAAGCACGCAGTCTTTTAAGCCTATTTTTATACTAAAACTTCATAATAAAATGACCAATGTACTTTCATATTCTCTTTTTGCTTCAAGAGCGAACCCTAAGTCAATAAACTTGATCACTGATGTACTTCGTACAAACTCATTACTGACTTGATCAAAATCCGCTATTAGTCATACATTTTTCCTCCCTTGTGTGCGTCTTAATACCAGTAAAAAATGGACCCCAGGGGATACAATGTCTGTAAGACAAACAAATGATGTAACATCACAAAAGTTTTGGGTTTAAAATACCAAGTTAAAAAGATAAAGGACCAAAATGCCAAGTTTTAAACCTCAGGGACCAAAAATGATACTTCTGTCTTTGCGGTCGATCGCGATAGGCGATCACCTAAAGGCCAACGTCATCGCGTATCACGATGACGTGGTCTGACAGGCTTGACACGTGTCGTCATGTGTCAGCTGATGGCACTATGTGTCGCCACGTGGCAGAACTAGTGGTGACTGGCCAACCCTACGTCGCGATACGCGACGGGGTTCTCCGGTGACCATAAAAGGAGGACATCGGCCTCTCATTCCATCACTCCAAAGCTCACAACTTAATCTCTCTCTAAACCTCGTAAATCGTGCCCTCGACCACCTCGTAAAATGTGCTCGATTTCCTCGTAATCTCTGCCATAACCGACGATACCTAGAAGTGTGTACCACTCACCGACGACATTACATTGAAGTACGAGCCAACCAGAGACAACCCGAATTCCCGCCTCGAAGTACGTGCCAAGTGAGATTGAAGAAACGACGTGCCTCACTACAACAAAAAGGGCTTTCTAATACGCACAAAAGTGTCCTAAAGTGCTATTTTATAGGACCTTTAATTTAATAGAACCAACGAAAAAAGGGTTTCATGTAAAGGGATCGTAATAAGTCTCGGAACTCAAAAAGCGTCCTGATATCCCAAATAAGATTATGAAACCAATTTTTGGTCGCATAAAATATCCATTAACAACCCAAAAAACGTCCCAATAAAAACATATTAGAACACTTATAAAATGTTTAACATGTGCTTACCTACCTTTAATCTTTTGATACACATACAAGCGTCCTTAAAAATTAATTTATAAGTCCCTTATGATGTAACATTATAGGTACTTTAGTGTCAAGAAAAAAGTCCTGATATCCCAAATAAGATTATGAAACCAATTTTATGGTTGCATAATATACTCATTAACAACCCAAAAATTGTCCCAATAAAAATATAGTAGGACACTTTTATAATGTTTTGACATGTGCTTAACTAATTGTAAATTTTTGAAACACATACAAGTGTCCTTAAAAATTAATTTATAGGACCCTTATGATGGAATATTATAGTACCAAGAAAAAGGTCATAATATCTCAAACAAGATTATGAAACCAATTTTATGGTCGCAAAATATCCATTAACAACCTAAAAAGCGTCCCAATAAAAACATATTAGGACATTTACAATGTTTTAACATGTTGTTACCTACATTTAATCTTTTGATACACATACAAACGTTCTTAAAAATTAATTTATAAGACCTTTATGTTGTAAAATTATAGGTACTATAGTGTCAAGAAAAAAGTCTTGATATCCCAAATAAGATTATGAAATCAATTTTATGGTCGCATAATATACTCATTTACAACCCAAAAAGCGTCACAATAAAAACATAATAGGACACTTTTACAATGTTTTGACATGTGCTTACCTAATTGTAAACTTTTGACACACATACAAGTGTCCTTAAAAATTATTTATAGGACCCTTATGATGAAACATTATAGTACCAAGAAAAGGGTCCTAATTATCCAAACAAGATTATGAAACTAAATTTTATGGTCGCATAATATGTATATGAACAACTTACACGTCCTAAAAAAACATATTATGACACTTTTACAATGTTCTAACGTTTAATAGGACAAAAATTCGAAGTCCTAACAAATCATATTATACAACCCTTTTTTAAACATCCACACACACAATTTTACGATACTTCTATGGACATCTAAATATTGAAAGAAATAAAACTCCATTATATTAAATAAGTTTTTTCATAACGAAAACACTAAACATAAATAAGTTATAACATTATCCAACATAAACTCTTGTAACATTCAACAAAAAAATTAAAAGCCATAAAAGAAACAAGCACCATAAAATCCCGAGTCATCATGCGTCCTCAATCCTCACAGACTACCTACAAATCAACCATCCATGTATAAGCATTAAGTTCCATGTTATTAAAATTATTTGTATCACAAGTTTAACAAATACATACCAAGATGAATGGACAAGGCCATGCGATGGATGCATCAATACAATCCTGAATTGTGGAAAATAACCCATATGGTCTCAGCAACTTTTAATCTATTTTTATTGGTACTTAAACATTTACCTCACACCATTTTGGTCCACTCTCTGTACCACCAACTAGCTCATTTGGGTCCACGCTCTTCACCCATCCTCTTGCTATAGGCTCAATAGGGTTTAGAATGCTTTTGTGGAAAACTTCATCTCCGACCTGTATTTTAGTTTTCAAAACACAGTTATATATAAAACTCGAGTCATTATAGTGCAAAAATCATTTTACAAAAAAGAAAGTTTACCGAAATGCATACCCTATCCGTACCCTACGGGTACGGGTTCGGGTATTAAAATAACCGGTTCCGGGTTTTTATTTCGAGTCCGGTTCCGGGTTCGGGTTTTTTGTGCACCTCTAAAACGAAGGGTATGGGTATGTTTCACATTTATTATTAAAAAAAATCAGTTTAGATATAAGGTTAACTGTATATATTTTATTATTTAATTTTTGAAATATAATACATAATTACGCTTTTGAAAAGAGAATCAACTATTATTGTCTGAAACTAACACGACAAAACCAAAACCGATAAACCATACAAAATCGGCTGATTCAGTTTGTCCTTTCTCAAAACCATTGTTAGCAGTCCGGCCAAAAATTTCGTCAAAAGTGGTTAAACTAGACCGTCAACATAATTTAAAGATTATAACTCGTTTACAACCCTTTTGGACAAACGGGCTAGACATGCCACTCTCTTTTAGTTCTAACCTTGAGTTTATAACTAAATCTAATATCGTGTACATTTGACAGGAAGGAATCACTATCTTATATATCAACCTGGACGGCATTACACAAACCAAAGTCGGCCTTTCGGTTCAAAACGTGACAATCTCAGTGGCATCAAAACAACAAACAAAACAAAGCCGACCATCCAAACTACTTGGCATCAAAGAGTTCACAAGAGAAGAGTACCAGATAACAGCAAAAAACGGGAAACTAAATAGTCACATAGTACTTTTAAATGGAAAAGAATTAACTGTAAATTCCACTGGCATTATACCTTCACTAGATCCAATAGATGTAAACCTACCCGACCAATAACCATTTCCCCATACTCAATTGTATTTGTTCATATACGCGGGATACACATTCGAGCTTGCACATAATATTAATAACATGTTTATGCTTTTATTCATTTGCCCTATTTTTGAATATTTTGTTCTATTAATTATGTGGCCCCCCATGTATATATCATACAAATATACTATTACTCAGTGTGTGCTTAACTATCAAACAAGAATAAGAAAAGAGAAGTTTATGAATGTAAGTACAAAAACAGTCATGATCAACCTAAAGAGTCTTAATACAAATAAACGTTACCAAACGAATATGTTGCTTGCGGATCCCACTCTGATAATGTTTATACCTAATTGCTCCTTGCAGCACCGGGCATCAAATTTGCAAGAGAAGGAACACCTTGGCTCCTCATTTCTTCTTGTGCTTTTCTAATTTCTTTCGGATATGTGAATATTGTGGTTCATTGTTAAATACATGCTTGTCGGTTTGTAATTACAAAGATTATGAAATTATAATATTTAATTTGGGAGTTTTAAGATTAAGAAATGCATATACATACCCATGTTTTCAACTAATTTGGGCATTAAGAACATCACCACCACCATAAATCCAATCATCAGACCCATGGGACTTTTCAGTAGAGACATTATGCTAAAAGGCTCTCTTATCTGCAACCACAAATTATGAGCCATCCATGGTAAAGTGTAAAATAGTAAGCCAATTAACACAAGGCCTATTAATGAACCGAACGCTCGGTGAAACGTCCATGAACCGTTAGGAGGAAGTTTGTTTATGTTCGTTTATTAAACGGACATGAACAGGTTGCCTTGCTCATTTGTGTTTGCGAGCATTCGTGTATTCAAAGTTGTTTATGTTCGTTCGGTTACATTCATTTATGTTCGTTAGTTTACGTTCATTTGCCTAGGTTCACTAATATATTCAATCACATTTTGTTGGGTGATTTTAACTTAGTCTAATTTTCATAACTTTTTATAGGCGCAACACACTATTCTTCACATTTACTTTTAATTGGTTAATCTCAGACCTCAGTTATGTTTGTTTGTACACATTCGTGAACCATTGAAACTAATTGATAATAAACAAATTCATTTTTTAATGAACAAACGAACAATAACATGTTCTGTTTTTGTTTGTTTGGTTCGTTTACATGCCTAATTAGCACCTTAAATTACTCATAAACTACCAACTCAAAGTCGACTCACAAAAGTAGCTAAAGAGTTACAAGAAAACTGAGTTTGTAATATATTTTGTGTTTTGCCTAGTTTATGTTTAATTAGGGTGTTTGCAGTTTTGTTATATGAAGATCTGACCCGACCCATAGTTATCTTTACAAAGAAATGCGGTTTCATAACTATTGCAGGCCGTTAATTAATTATGTGGAAGAAACTAATATGTTACTGAAAATTACTAATATGTCCAACTGACCTCATAGTATTGTTCCTCTTTCAAAGGCTCCAAAATGAGCTCGTTTAAACCTCTTTGTTTTCGGTCAGTGCAGCTTGAACCTTACCAGGGTTTATGGCACTCACGTCTATACCCGTAGCTGAATTAAATGGTCAAAAAAAATATTAACATTGTGGCAAATACAACAAGTGTTATAATAGAAAGAGAATAAAAAACGTACTGTTGAAAAGAAATAACCAATGACATCAACTTCAATAAGGGGGGTACCAGCCGGCATATTGTGGCTTTAAGTTGGTTACTAAGGAAATTAACAGTGATAAAAATAAGATGCATATATACATAGTTACGTACATATATATGCAACTAGTGGTAAATTTAATAATGAAAGAAATAAACCGCTAAGATAGTAAGATACAATGAGAAGTAACCATCAGGCTTTAAAAAGGTAACTTGCTGACCACCATTTAATATGACTTTGGCATTGTTAGCCTTAACTGGTAGACCAAACCCTTTCACACCAAAACCTTAAAAGTAAAAATGTTATAATTGCCTAATATTTATTAACAAAACTCTTTTTTATATAATAGTAAAGTGTTGGTTAAAAGTTAAAACAAGAGGTAATATGAGAAAAATAAGATATAAGCTCATGACTGGAAATGAACACCAACTAAGGATATTATTTGACTGATTAAAACAGAAAATTCCATTGAAATAAATTGCATACCGGGAATTTTTACACGACCGTTAATAGTGTATCCACCTCCATTCCTGTAAATCAACAACAAAAATAAAGTAAATGAACAAAACAAATTCATTGAAATACAAAAGAACACAATTGCAGAATTGTTTTACATGTAATGTTATTGGCTTCCAACAATATGATTCACTTGTGTAGTTGTGTACACATTACACAATTCTTTCAAGTCAATTTATAGACCATACGTTATATGTATATGTGTATATATGTATAGAACACATCGCCACTAAACTATCACAAACGTCAAAACTTCTTAAGTATAATCGAGTCAAATGCAACAATAAAGAAAATTAAAATTGACATGAAATTTATTAAAAATAAAAGAAAAATGACACATACCTGGTCATGATAAGGTTCTGATAATCGAGCTACAAAAGTTGAAATGAAATTTATTAAAAACTTGAAAAAAGATAAAAATAAAACGTACCTGCTTATGTCGATGAGAGGCGTTACTGATTCTCCCAAAACTGATGATAATCGAGTGCAATAATAAGACAAATCAATAAATTGTAATATTGTTAAATATCGATAGAAAATTGAAACGCACCTGCTCATGTTCAGTGTCAGATGTATCAAAATATGCACATATCACCGACAAGTTTGCTGAGGATTTTCCTCTTCTCCACTATCAAACATACCACAACCTTTTTATAGCCGAGTCCGGCAATAACATGTCAAATAGTAGTGGAGAAGAAAGGGGCAACAGCAACATGATCCATATCTTGTATATGAGTCTAAGGATGTGTTTCTTCGTCACACTTCAGATCGATTTCCATTCTATAAATTGGAAAAACCGAAAAACCAAAACGATAACCCAAAAACTGAAATTGAAAATATCGAAACCGAATACTTTCAAATATCCAAAAACCAAAGTTTTGATTATCGGTTTGATTTTAATCCAGAACCATACCGATTCGCACAAGTTTTAATTACATCTAGCCTGAAAAAAAAGTTGGTAAAAAATAATGATTTTAGGTCTAAATATTTTTGTTAAATATCAACTAATAGATTATTATACACTTGGCCAAAAGTATTTAAGTTACATATTTATTAAATTACTTAAAAATAAAAAAAACTAGAAGTTCGGTTCAGCTTGGTCTTTTCGGTTTTTATTACACGTCAAACCACAACTGAACCGCTAGTGTGGTCTTTACAAAAAATATAAAACCAAACCATGGATTTTCTTGGTTTGGGGATTGGTTTTTCGGTTTCTTACACACTCCTAGTAGAAACTAAAACTATGACTTGTCTAAAAAATAATTTTATCTTTACTAAAATATGAAATGACTTATATAAACAAGGGTTAAGTTAATCTACAAATATGGACAAAAATACGAAAGATGAGAAAATTTTGTCGGAAAAAAATAACCTAGTAAATTAAAAAAGTAAAAACACACAAATCCCCCTCCCCCCGGTCTTCCTTGTTCTAAAAAAAGAAAAAGAAACAATGTTGATGTAAAAGATTATTGTGTTTTTTATTTTTTTCATGATTAATTGTGTTTTTTTTTTCCAGTGACACGTGTCTTTTTTTATTAATATTGTGTTATATTTTGCGATATGTTATGTTTTCTTATATATCATTATGTTTTTTGTTTATTTATGTTATTGTGTCTAGCCCTGCTTGCGGTGCGCACATATGGTGTATATATGTGTGAACCCTCGGGTGGGCAAAAGTGAAATTGCACTAATTTTGACGTTATTTTACTAATCTCGTGAAAATAACGTTAAAAGTGACGGACGGTTAATCAGGCATCATGTAGTGGCGTTGATAGCCGAAAGACAAGGGTACATGCACCGATCAGCCGGTGTCCCGATGATTGAGTGCTATGTGCCTTATGTCCAAGGCTTGATGCAAAACTACTATCGAGCCGGGGGTCTCACTGGAAGCAGCCTCTCTATCCTTATGGGGTAGAGGTAAGGCTGTCTACATCTTACCCTCCTCAGACCCTACTATAGCTTTGCTATTGGTGGGATATACTGAGTACGATGATGATGATGATGATGATATGTTATTGTGTCTTTCGGGTTTTTTTAACAAGAAAGAAGCTGTAAACGTCTTAGTTTTATTATTTTTTATTTTTAATTTTTTTTGGTGTTGATTTATATTTTTAGTTATGATTTTTATATTAATTTTCTTAAATATTTTTAAAATGTTTTATTCGGACTAGGGGTGTTCACGGTTTTTAGGTCAAACCGTGAGCCTAACCGTTAGTAACGGTTTTTGATTTTCGTAAACCAAAATCGAACCGTTGAACTCTTAAACCGAACCGTTTATAACGGTTTGGTTCCGCGGTTTGGCCTTGTTCAGTCTTTATACAAATTTTCCAAAATAATTCATGATATGTTAATATTGTACAACTCATAATATTTATATAATTTAACAAACAGCTGATTTTTTACTTTTATAAAATCTCATTTAAGAAAATAAAAGGCCAATTAAAGTTTCTTTCATTTTCGATTTGGGCTTAGCCCACTTTTTTGTTGACTATCAACATTTTGATACATATTTAGGAGTGTCCGTGTATATACATATATATATATATATAATACAAAATACTATATATGTCTAGTTATAAATTTATACACACACACACACATATATATATATGTATATATATTATGAAATATTAAAAAAATAAATATAAATAAATCATACGGTCCGGTCTGGTTTTATGTGGTTTGGTTTCGGTTGAAACTGTAAACCAAACCTTTCACTACGGTTTGGAAATTTTCAACCAACCGACCGAGAACTAAGAAAAAAAACCAACCGCGAAACCAAACCGATGGCCAGTTTGAGCGGTTTCGCGGTTTCGAACAGAACCATGAACATCCCTAATTTAGACCATAAATTCTTGTCACACTTCTCATTTTTTTCTCTCATTTTGTATTTTAACATTTTCCTATAAACTCTAGGTATACATGCTATGGGTAAAGTTAAAATATAAAGTACAACAAAAATGAGAAGTGTGAGAATGATTTTAATCCATTGATCTTAAATGTGAATGGTGGAGATTAATTTAAGTATAAAAATTGATGAAAAAGGCATTAAGGTAATAACCCACTTATAATGACTCTCTCTCTCCACATGCAAGACACATGTCAATTCCTCCATAACTTTAAAACGTCCATAACTTTTTCATACGTCAATTTTTTTAGAAAATTTTTGACCGTAATAACAAGCTTTTTTTATCTTTAATATGAATATCATATTGTTATATAATAATAAAAAAATTGGTGGGTTTTTGTTATATTGTCATTGTGTTTTTTAAATGAGTTTATATGCATTGTGTTATAGATTTTGGTCATTGTGTTTTTCAATTGTTACTCATATTAACAATAAAAATTAAAACAATGACTACGTCAATGTGTCTTTGTGCTCAACATTTGTCATTTTACTTATTATTGTGTTTTAGTCATTGTCTTCAAACTTTCACTTAATTTGAGAAAAATAGTGTTATGTTCAATGTGTATTACGTTCAAGTCATTGTGTAATATGTAGTTTCCATTGTGTTTTATGTTTAAAGTCATTGTGTTATATGTATTTTACCATTGTGTCTTACGTTTCACGTTATTGTGTTATATGTATCCATTATTGTGTTTTACATTTCTGGTTAACGTGCAATATGTATTCATCATTGTGTTTAGTGTTTGATAATTTGTTGGTATTTTTTATTACATTTACACATTAGTATTACACAACGGTGTTATTAGTATCTAAAAAAACACAATGATGAGTTGAAAGACACAATGGTGAAAAAACATAATAACAAACAGAAAGACACAATGATGAAAAAAGACACAATGGTAAGCAAAAAGACACAATGACGTATTTTTTTATATAAGAAAATCAAACTCATATTAAAGACAAAAAAACGCTTGTTATTATGGTGAAATTTTAAAAAAAAAATATCATATGAAAAAGTTATAGACGTTTAAAATTGATGGAGGAATTGACATGTGACTTGCATACGGAGAAAGAAAATGTGTACTATTACTTTTATACCCTTTTTCTTATGGCCTCTACTTGACACATTTGATGACCGTCGTTCAAGTCATGTAAAAACCTAAATAACCTAAGTAGGTAGGGTAAATAAGGTATCGTATCCACCAGGAGTACGTGGTCAATGCAAATCGTGTAAACAGTTTTAATATTATAAAGTGACAGATTTTAGTGCTGATCACACAAGCAATAGTTTGAATATAGAATCAAGCAAACAAACGAGTAATAAGTTTCAATCAATTAACAAAAGCAAATCACACCCGAGAATTCAAGTAAGCAATATACAGTGATCTCATGCAACCTAACAGATTAATTATTAAAGGTTAATTACATACTGTTCAATCAGACAAAACCTTAAACATCAACAATCACTTTACACACGGCACTGGTTATCAAACAGTCCCTGCCAGTGTGACTTAGTTAAGGGCAATTATATGTTTTACGTTATTCAATCTAATCAAACAGTCATATGATCAATTATTATAGCAACTGGTAACGAATCGTTCAGATCAACGTAAACCTAAACCGATTGAACAAACATAAATACCAAACATCGATAATCATATATCAACCATAACAATTATACATAGGTGTTATTAGTCACATAAGAAAATTGGAAGAGTTACAAACTATACATCCCCGGGCGAGATTCTAGGAGATTAGCCGAGCCTCGACATCGTTAGATCTTCGATATGGATGATATGGAGCATGTATGTGATCTTGACATAAGCTGGAATGATGGAATCACCCCATGGAAGCTCTAGAAGTCGCATTGGTTGATAAAACGTAGATAGGGTCGTCAATGATGAAAATTTGATATTAAACCCTAACAGCCCGTCTGCACACCCCATCGCGCGCGATGGGGTCTTCACTGGTCCATCGCGTAGAAGTCAAACTTCATTAAACCTCCCATCGCGATACGCGATGGGTCCTCAAGCAAGTCCATCGCATATCGCGATGGGTCTTGTCACCAGCAAACTTCTTTTGTCTTTCTCATTTTGCGTGTTGGACGTCCCGGGTCTTCATCCCGTGTCACAACATATCCAAATTGAGCACTTTAATACATGTGACCTAAAATACAATAAACACGTTTGAAGTATCTAAGTTCCTTTAATAAACGATTAAAACTAAGAAATAAACGAACTAAAGCATATGCAAATTAACCAACCATCAACATCAATTTCTTATGGCTTCTCACACTTCTTATTTTTGTTGTCCTTTGTAGAGTAACTCAACCCGCTACATGCTATATAAAAGTTATATGTGTAACGATTTACATAAATTATAAGTGTTAAATATGTTTTAAACTCTTGTTTGTTGTAAATAGCCAAATTTTACTACGATTGCTTAGTCGCCGATTAAAGCCAATATTATTACTTATATCAATCCACTAACCAATTTTGACCTCAATGGTAAATATTGATGACCATTTACCATTATTAATCAATATTGACTATTTTTTTTTCCGATGTTTGAATCAACACTTAATTCTGGAGTGACTATTTTTTGAGAAGAGATGTCAACTTTTTATACTGATTTTGATGTCACATGTCTAACTTACTCGGTAACATGATCAAATATGAAACACACCGTTGTGAAAAAAAAACCCCATCGGGTAAGGTTTGAAACCTGAGACCTCAAGAATCCAAAGTCTTAACCATCACACTCATATTATTGAACCAAAAGACCAACTACATCAATATTGACTATGGTTGACATAGTGGGCATATTGTATAAGGAATTTCATATTGATTAATAATGCGTCATAATAAGGCTTAAAGGCCGTAATGGGCCACTGAGATCTATGAGTATCCCTCAAATATTTACTCTCAATGAAAAATATCGACTATGTAAACCATCGTTGCTCAAATACTATATAGTCGATACAATTGATCACTTTCAACTGTACTTAACCTTCATTGATCAGGATTGGCTCTAAATGCCCCAAATGGACCCTAATTTCTCCTAATTGATACATGTTAATATTGACAAGCATTAACACTAATTTCTCGTATTGACCATCATCATTAATACTCAAACAATCATTATTCAACATACAAGACATTTCACATAATGATTATCAGTCCTTGATTTTATATTTTTCAGTCGCCAATAAGTTTCCCTTAAAAACTTTATATTGCATAGGCATATTTTTAACTGAAATTCATTCTCATATAAGGACCTATAATATTAACGATTGATTATCAATCACCAATATTAAACATAAAAAATTCTGTCCCCAATAATATCAGTGACTGATAAATCAGTCTCCGATATTATGTATCTGAGACTGATATACCAGTCATTGATAGTTTAATCTCTAATGGTCACTTTTTTTTGTAGTGAAGGTGCAATTAGTCTCTTAAGCAATGGCTTCAACATTCTGCACATGATTGCTGGAGCAATTGCCAATCTATGGAAACAGTAACAATAATTGTAATGTAATTATCAGTGAGTGAGTAATTTATGAAGGGTAATTAAGTTAATTGTGTGCCACTAAATGACATTTTATTTGTAGTGATATAAAAGTGATGTTAAGTGATGTTTAATGAATTAAATATAAAGTATCATATTACAGTATATTATAATAATACCATAATGATTAAGCGTCTTATAAAGTTTAAAGTTATAAAACTCAAGTGTCAACTGTCACAATAAGCTATGCTACAATGAAATTCTAGCGAATAAGTGTACTATAAAACTGATGTTTTATAACTCATATATCAAGTTTTCAATTATGGTGTATTGCAATAACACCAAAATGGTTAAACGTCATGTAAATGTTAAAATTATAAGACCCAAGTGTCAAGTTTCATATTAAGTTATGTTATAATAAAACTCTAGCGAATAAGCGTCTTATAAAACATATGTTTTATAACTACAATATCAAGCGTGGTAAATTGATTCGGCATTGCTTGAATAACTTGAGCTTGAACGGGTTGCAAGAGAGTTTTTTGATTAGTGTAGGCTTGGTAAACTTGAGCGTGTGTGTGTGGAACTTGGTACGTTTGGGTTATGTATGGATGATCTTGCTTGACGAGAGGAGCTTGAAGGACAAGGGATCGATAGGTTTGGACTTTGTGGGTAATGTAGTAGGGTGTAACTATAGTTTTAACTTGATTAGTTTGGATAATCTATTACGGTGTATTATAATAACACGAAAATGATTAAGCGTCCTATAAAGGTTAAAGTTATAAGACTCAAGTGTCAAGTGTCCCTGTTAAGTTATGTTATAATAAAACTCTAGCGAATAAGCGTCCTATAAACCAGATGAATTATGACTAAATATCAAATGTCCTATTACGGTGCATTATAATAACACCACAATGATTATGCATCTTATAAATGTTAAAGTTATATGACCATAGAGTAAAATGTCCTATTAAGTTATGTTCTTATATGAATTAGACTAGAAAGGGTCCTATAACACCGAACTTTTATGACTTAACTACAAAGTGTCCTATTAAGTTATGTTATAATAAGACCTCCAGTGATAAAGTGTCCTATTACATTACCACATAATAGGACACCAACAACTACATGTATTATAGATTACTTTATTAGGATTTACATTTTAAGTGTCTTATTAAGTTATTGATAATACGACCCCAAAGAATCATTCATCCTATTAAATAAATTTTTATGACACATGTTCTGTAGCGTATATTGTAAAAGGACCCCAAATATTCATTTGTCCTATTAAATAGATTTTAGGACCCTATTTTACAAGCGTCCAACACAAAAAGTCCTAAAAAGCCCTTTTTGTTGTATCATAGCCATCGATCTTAGCGAATTAGGTATTAATTAATAATACCTAAGCTTCAATACAAGTGAACAGGAAAAATATTTTATTACTTGTTTTATTTAAATAGGGATAAGATAGACTGGTAAACCTTTTCTATATCTTCTCAATCTAAACCACCCAACCCATAGATGTCGTTCATGAAAATGATGGATGGATTCATGAGAGACGCGAGAAGAGCTGGAATTCTCGAACCCCTACCGAAGGACAATATGAGTGAGGATTACTACGAAACCTTCTTCAATCAAGATCACCCGATCGATCGAACCAAACCGGTGTACTTCCTTGGAACCGAGCAATGTCCGATCAACTTACCCAACGATACAAAGTAATGATCCTCCAAGACACTCAAGCTATCATCCATCAAGTATACCGATGTACCACCCGTCCGACATCCTGACATATCATCCATCCGAATTCCCGATGTATCATCTGTCTGATGTTCCAACATATTAACCACCCAATCATCCGGCATATGCATTCCTCTCTAACAAGAAAATCAAGGAGGAACCAGAGTCTGATTCGTCCAACTAGATGCAATGCCACTCCGACCAAAGAAGATGGTATACTGGAACTTCTGCTTTCAACTCAGTTGATTCTCACCCCAACACCTACGATGGACCTTCTCGAAAGCCGAAGATGAGGGTTATGATGCCGTATGAGAGTTTTCGTCTACATCATATAGTGAATGAGACTACCAAGTTGATGGAGGAAGAAGACCTCGAAGAGGAGGAAGACCCGAAAGAGGAAGATGAGCTCGAGGAAGAACCTGATGAGAAAAAAACTCCAATGGAAGAACCGTCAGATTGTGACTGCCCACCTCGACAATGATGTGTGCAACCGTTCCTCCACAAGAGTCCAAACTATGGTTCAGCAGATCCCTACATGCAATATCTTCAAGAACTCAAGGACAAATCATCACCAAGTTTCCCACCGTATAAAGGCAAGATTCCGTCAGTCTAAGAACAAGCGAACGAGATTCGTGAACAAAATGAAGCAGCTGAAGCTTTCTTTAACTATCCGTCTGAAGTTACTTCGTCACCAAGTTCTAAGAACCACTGTGACATCGTTATGATGGTGTACCACGATCCGCCACCTCGATATGGATACCCGAACGAGATCCCACAGTCCCAAGAGGAGCATCTTGATAGAGCCTTGCATGAGACTGACGATCTAAGAAAGAAGATAGTCTTGGATGGAAACAAGAAAAAGAAGAAGATATGAGACAAGCTTATTCGAAAATGCAACAAGATGACCAAGATGGTGAAAAGGTTTATGAAGGACTAAGAATAGGGCTGAAGTGATGTATGAATGTTGTGATGTGTGTTGTAATGTAATGGTAATAAGGATAGGAAGATATATATATATATATACACATCAAGTAATGATGTATATATAAATATGTGATGTAATAATCTATATTTACTTGTATGATATATATATGATGTATGTATATTTAATAAAGAATAAATGAAATGTGTGATTAAGAAAAGATCGTAATTTAAATTTCAGCAATGTCGAATCAAAATGATGCTGAAGCTTCTTGAAAGGAAGCAGGAAATAGATAAGAAAAAGAAAATAACAAGAACAAATCCCTGAAAAATACATGAATCAAATCCAAAAGATGATAAAAGAAGCCGTTAGAGTTAAATCCCAAGTTAGAACCCAATCTAGGCAATCTCAATCTGTTGAACCATCTCGAAAACCTGTCAAATCTCGTCCTAAACCGTCTCATATCGAACAGAGTGTTCATGAGTAAAATGTTGATGGTGGTATAAAACAAAAATTTAAGAAATTGAAAACTGAGAGTTGTTCTTTTAAGGACTTCAAGAACTTTGGACCCAAGGAATTCTATGGAGACAAGGGCACCATTGCGACTGTGAGATGGCTAGAAGAGATGGAATCAATCGTGATTATAAACAAGTGCTTCGAGCAAGAGAAGATTCAATATTCATCTCAAATGTTCAAGGAAGAAGCGCTAGAGTGGTGGAATACGCTGATTATGAGCAAGGGTCGACAAACGTTATACAACCTAATGTGGGAGGAGTTCAAGGAAATGATGATGGAGAAGTTCTGCCCGATGCATGAAACTGATCAAATTCTAATGAAATTCCTTAATCATAGAGTTGTAGGAACGAACCTCTGAGAGTATAACACAAAATTTCATGAGTACTGCCGAATCGTGCCCCAGTTGGTAACTCCCGAGTCCCGGAAAGTCACTCGATACATTTGGGACTTCCGCGGGAAATATGCGACATGGTAAGATCTCACCTTCCACAAACCACCGACTCCGCAATGGAAATAGCTGATTATCTGATGAGCGGAATGATCCGCAACAAGGAAGAAGACAAAAAGGCAGTACCATCAAACGACCACAAGAAAGGAGGAAATGCCCACCTCAAGGGCAATGGTGTGGAACAACGCAAATTTGGAACCTACTCCTACTACACTCAATGAAAGACTTTCAAAAAGTACCATAAAGGTCGCTGCCACTTTGATCCGTTCTCGACCACAACTATTTGCGACTCATGTCACAGAACCGGCCACGCAACAGCCGATTGTTGGAAGAAGACGATGACTTGCTACAATTTCAAGGAAGTGGGACATATACGCTTTGAGTTCCCAAAAAAAAACCCCGCTGGTGGTGGTGCAGGTGGAAGTGGCCAAAGAAACGAGGCAAAGAAAAATAACGCAAGAGTCTTCATCCTCGACACAAAGAAAGCGGATGACGTGCCAAAAACCATCACCTGGACGTTCCTAGTTAACGACACGTATGCTAGATTTTTGTTCGATTCAGGTGCCAACTTAAGCTTTATAGATTATAGCTTTTGTAGTCTATTAAATGAACCTTTAGCAAAACTAAATAAAACTCTAAGCATCGAGACTGCTAGTGGTGAAATAGTTAAAATCTCCGAAGTTCTAGAAAATGGAAAAATCTTATTAGCTGGTTATGTTCTGCATATTCAATTGCTACCTATGACTCTTGCTGGTTTTGACATTGTAGTTGGTATGGATTGGTTATCCAATAATCATGCTCGTGTCATTTGCAATAGCAAAACCGTTTAACTTCGAGCCCCTGATAAATGAACCATTTGAATTGAAGGGGAAAAAGACGCTCGCCAAGTTAGCATAATTTCCATGATCAGGGCTAACAAATGATTGAATCAAGGATGCTTAGCATTCATGGCCTATGTCACCGAAGAATCCAAACCCAAAGAAATAAAAGACGTACCTATCGTTACTAAATTCTCAGATGTCTTTCCTGACGAACTTCCTGGAATCCCTCCCGATCGTGAAGTCTAGTTTAGGACAGATCTTATGCCTGGTACTGCTTCAATCGCCAAAGCCCCGTATCGTCTAGCTCCAACCGAAATGAAGGAATTAAAGAAACAACTTGACGAGCTATTAGAGAAAGGATTCATTCGTCTGAGTTCATCACCGTGGGGAACGCCAATTCTTTTCGTCAAGAAGAAGGATGGGTCTATGCGTATGTGTATTGACTATCGTGCTCTAAACAAAGTAACCGTCAAGAATCGATATCCTTTACCACGAATCGACGATCTTTTCGGCCAACTTCAAGGCACGAGTTATTTCTCTAAAACTGATCTGGGTACTGGTTATCACCAACTCAAGGTTCAATCCCAAGATATTCTGAAAACTGCATTCCGAACAAGGTATGGACATTATGAGTTCACAGTCATGCCGTTTGGTCTCACTAATTCTCCAGCCGCATTTATGGACACGATGAATCGAATCTGTAGGCCTTACTTAGATAAATTTGTTATCGTATTCATCGACGACATACTTATTTATTCTAAGTCTAAGGTAGGTCATGAAACACATCTCCGAACCTTACTTGAATTACTTAAAACTGAGAAATTGTATGCCAAGTTCTTGGAATGCGAACTTTGGCTTCACGAAGTACAATTTTTTGGACATATCATAAATGTGAATGGTATTTAAGTGAACCCCGCAAAGATTGAAGCTATCTCTAAGTGGGAGATTTCAAAGTCGCCAACCGAGATTCGAAGTTTCTTAGGATTGGCCGGCAACTATCGAAGGTTCATTGAAAACTTCTCTCAAATCGTTGTTCCCCTAACCTCGTTAACTCGTAAGAATATCACGTATGAATGGGGAACTAAACAACAAGAGGCGTTCGATATACTTAAACAAAAACTCATCCAAGCACCAATACTGGCCTTTCCAGAAGGTACCGAGGACTTTGTTGTCTTTAGTGACACGTCTCATTCTAGTTTGGGATGCGTTCTAATGCAACGAAAGATTGTAATCGCTTACGCCTCTCGTCAACTCAAGGTGCACGAAAAGAGCTACACAACTCATGATCTAGAGTTAGTCGCCATAATATTTACATTAAAGATATGGAGGCACTATCTCTAGGGAATCAAATTTATCATGTATACCGATCACGAGTGTTTAAAACACATCTTTGAACAAAAAAATCTCAATATGCGTCAACGACTCTGGATAGAAACTCTGAATTACTACGACTGTGAGATCGTCTATCACGAAGGTAAAGCCAACGTTGTGGCTGACGCCCTAAGTCATAAAGAACATGAAAAGCCAAGAAGAGTCCGAGCGTTAAGATTATAACTCCTGTTAGTGCACGAAATGGTTGTCCGTAGCATTCGAATAAGTTATACATAGTCTAGATTGTTTATTTATTGTAAATGGAGCATGTGGCCTATAATAGGTGGTTCCATGCTCATAATTAGCATGTACATATTAAGAGAGAGATCTAGATCTAAATTATGCTCTCCATAAGTTATTTCCATCCACCATAATGTATTCATCCTTATTTATCAATAAAGTAATAATTTAACGTTTAGATCTTGTATATAGTCGATGTATCGTATTAGCGGCTAGATCTATAACGGGTTCTCACAACTCCAAATAGATCTAATTGAACAAATTAAATCCGCTTAAGTCCAAGCAATCAATGAAAATAAAATCTCCGATGAAAAATGTAATGACACCATTGACTCGCTGGTATCCTTAGCCTCGGAAATAGGATTTGGGTACCAATCGTTGGGGACTTGCGTTAAAAGATCTTGAGTGAAGCTCACAAGTCCAAGTACATGATGCACCTCGGTTATGACAAAATGTATCAAAATCTTAAGTCGAAAGACAGGTGGAACGTAGGGCTGGCAATTGGGTACCTGTTAAAGACACGATAAGACCTGTTAAGCAAAAAAGTGCGGTATGTGAATTTTTTATTTTCTTAAATAATTGAAATTACTAGTATATAAAAAGCGCGGTATCCCTTATTGGTACACAAAACTTAAAACTGTCTTATAGTCATGATATATAAAGTAGTTAAATGAGTCGTATTCAAGTTTGATATTTGTGTTACGCGCGTAGCCTCTTACCTGTTAAACCTGTTAAGACACCTGGAACCGAATGAAAAAGGACATCGCTTCGCATGTTGTGAAATGTCTAACTTGTTTGAAAGTCAAGGCCAAACATCATAGGCCATCAGGATGGCTTCAGCAACCCGAACTTCCCGTTTGGAAGTGGTAGTTAATAACCATGGACTTCATCACAAAACTCCTGAAGACGACACGACAACAAAATGCAATTTGGGTCATTGTGGATAGACTAACAAAATCCGGACACTTTATACCCATCAATGAGTCATACTCAATGGATAGATTAGCGCTATCTATGTAAACAGCATCGTTGCTTTACATGGAGTACCATTTTCTATTGTTTCTGATCGAGACAGTCGTTTTACGTCTCATTTCTGAAAAAGCTTCCAACAAGCGTTAGACACAAAGTTAAACCTTAGCACCGCCTATCATCCACAAACCGATGGGGAAAGTGAAAGACCAATTCAAAACTTTGGAAGACATGCTCCATGCTTATGTGATTGACTTAGGTGGAAGTTGGGATGACCATCTTCCCCTAATGGAATTCTCGTACAATAATAGCTATCACACAAGTATTCAAGCCGCACCGTTCGAAGCTTTTTACGGCCGTAAATGTAGAACACCGGTGTGCTGGTCTGAAACAGGAGATAATCAGTTGTCTGGACCCGAGATAGTCCAAGAATCCACAGATAAGGTTCTACATATCCGAGAACAACTCAGGGCGGTGCGTGACCGCCAAAAGAGTTACACCATATCCGTCATAAGCCGCTGGAATTCAAAGTAGGAGATAAAGTTCTATTGAAAGTTTCACCATGGAAAGGCGTTCGCTTCGGCAAGAAAGGAAAATTAAGTCCACGTTTCGTTGGACCATTTGAAATACTCAAGCGAATAGGTACCGTTGCATACCGTTTTAAACTACCCGAGGAAATGAATAGGATACACGATGTATTCCATGTCTCTAATCTGCGAAAATGTCTAGCCGACGAATCTTTGTCTATGCCTTTAAAAGACGTTGAAATAATTAAAATCTAAAATTCATAGAACGACCAATCCAAATCGAAGATTCAAAAATGAATAAATTAAAGAGATGAACATTGAATATTGTCAAAGTAAAGTGGGACTCACGAAAAGCCCCGAATACACTTGGGAACTCGAATCCGAAATAAAGAAAAAGTACCCCCACTTATTTTAAGAGCGAATCTCGAGGACGAGATTCATTCCAAGGTGGGGAGGATGTAACATCACAAAAGTTTCGGGTTTACAATACCAAGTTCAAAAGATAAAAGACCAAAATGCCAAGTTTAAACCTTAGGGACCAAAAACGAAACTTCTGTCTTCACGGCCTATCGCGATACGCGATCACCTAAAGGCCAACGTCATTGCGTATCGTGATGACGTGGTCTGACAGGCGTGACACATGTCGTCACATGTCAGCTGGTGGCGCTATGTATCACCACGTGGCACCGCGTCCGCCACGTGGCAGGTGACTGGCCAACCCTAAGTCGCGATACGCGACGGGGTTCTATGGTGACCATCGCGTATCGCGATGGGTCACCATATATGCATATAAAAGGAGGCCATCGGCCTCTCATTCCATCACACCAAAACTCACAACTTAATTTCTCTCTAAACCTCGTAAATCATGTCATCGACCACCTCGTAAAACGTGCCCGATTTCCTCGTAATGCGTGCCATAACCGACGATACATCAAAGTGCGTACCACTCACTGATGGCATTACATTGAAGTAAGAGACAACCTGAGACAACCTGAAGTCCCTCCTCGAAGTACGTGCCAAGTGAGATTGAAGAAACGACGTGCCTCGATTTGCGTGTCAAGAGAAGGGTTGATCAAAGAAGTTCAAACAAAAAAAGAGACGTCGAAGTGCTACTCGATTATCTAGGTTTATTATAAGCCAAGAAAGGTAGGCATAATGCCCGAATAAAATAATAATTAAATATTAAAAGGCTTAAGACCCTTAATCGATGATATACTCGATACCTCGAAAAATAATAAAAGAAAACGTAACAAAGAATATTAAAGAAAGAAAAATGAATATAATATGATATGATTCTTTTTTATAAATATCATCTAAGTTATTATTATTATTATTATTATTATTATTATTATTCTTAGATAATAAGTAAAATATTATTCTTAGATAATAAGTAAAATAAAAGTATACATTTCTTAAAGAAGAAGAAACATAGTGTTTTAAGAAAATTAAAACAAGTAAACTAAAGGTTTATCTTGTAAAAGAAAAGAAAAGTAAATAAGTTAAATTAAAGAGTTTTAACTTATAAAAGAAAGAAAGAAAGAATATTTAAACTAAATGTGTAAAAGAAAAATATAATTGAGGTAAAGATTATCCAAAGGAGACTAGAGGTCTTAAGCCGAATTAAAGATCCGACTAATAAAAGGTTATACTCGTACTATAGGTGCGAGATAGCAAAGAAAGGGAAAGACCCGGTTAGTGTATTGAAGCTGATCATTTCAAGAAAAGGTGAATATGTCCAACTTTATAAACTTGTTTAATTGAGTCAAAATAATTGAAATGAATTACATGAGATTATGTATCTCTAAAACATTATAAACAAAGGTAAACGCTAGCTTTTAGGCTGTAGTATACGTTTGTTTGGATCCTTACATATGTGGTAAAAAGTCGGTGGGCACACCACACCACATCTGGTCATGACCTCCGCCACGATGGGTCGGACCTAAGTTACGTCCGAGTGAGAGTGATCATGTGTATACGTATGGTACCTAAGTAAAGTCGTACGCTGCGGTGGTTGCTGGGGTGTTTTGTGTGTAACGTAAGTTTATAATTGTGTTTTATTTTAAAGCTTGGTTATTCCTAAGCCACGATGGGCCGGACCTAAGTTATGTATAGAAGGGTAATCAAGTAAAGAAAAATATTTTATGCGTCAGCTTATTCACCAGCATGTGTTGCTAACGTATTTTCTAAACATTTTGCTGGTAATCAAGGTTAGGAGCTTGGAAAGCTCGAAGTGCTTTGATATCTGATGGCTCGGATCATTTTGTTAATATTAAATTATTAATGGTGGTTTTGTAAAACAAGTAATCTTTTATAACACTAAGCAGGTATTTTATAATCCCGTCTTTTGTAATGTAAATATAAATCCACATAAGTATAACTTCCGCTTTAATCCTCTAACTCTGATTTATTTACAAATGTGGTACCAACATATGTGTCATACGCCTAGGCCGCGGTTTGGGGTGTGACGGATGAACTCGTGCATACTCATTTACAGTAACGGAAACTTGGTGTATTGCTTGACAACGGGGGTATACCTTGTAGTGGGGATTATGAATTTAGATTGCTCAAATATTATAAAATTATATATTTTGATCTTCAGACATAATGGTTTAAGTCAATTTGGGATGAAATTATCAAAATCAAATTAAGCTCGAACTAAGATTAGAGGCTGATAGTTTATGATATTTTGTGCCTTAATTGAATCTTAATCATATCACAAAAATACTTGAAAGTTTGTTATAAGATTTAAGTGGACAACAATATCAATGACTGACTTAACGCTAGTCATAATAACGCCAAAGAATAAACCTGTTATGGAGGATTTCTAGATCAATATGATTCTCTACTCGACCACAAAAATATGTACTGTTTTCATAGTTTAGTTTTCATATTTGTTTTAAATTTAATTGTTTTCAATTCAAAAATATTTAAAAATTAAAAATATTTTATTTCTGCTTTATTTTTGATTTATGAGCTAAAGGATAAGTTTGAATAAGAAAATACAAAAATATTTTCCCACGGTTTTAAGTTAATTTTGTCTTTAAGTTATGTGTTTTCTCATAAAACACGTTAAGGTGTGTAAGTCCCGTGAGAGGATCTTTCAATGTGATATCACGTAAACTCATAGTTAGACAGAATCTAACCACCAATTGATTCAATGTAAAGCAAAAAAACACAATAAGAACACAGTAATGCTTCAAAACACACGTTTACAACATCGGGTGCTTAAGCCCTATGTAAATGATTACAAAGTGATTACACATCTCTCCCATGAACTTCCAACCCAAAAAAACCAACATACATCATATATGTACGTGCTAAACCCTAATCCCAAACATACGACAAGCCCACCGAATCCCTGAGCCCAAAACTAAGCCCAATTACTTAAGCGTAAACCATTAAGTATAAGCCAACATTTTCCCCCTTTGTTTACCGCTTGATCATAATTTGTGCACAAGTATGTTAGTGTCAGCTTCCTTGTAAGTGCCTGCCCATAACCCTGTTCGTATGAATGACCCCACCTTTCTTGTGTATTCCTTAGCGGCTGGATCGTAAAGTAGTTCAGCTATAATCTGAAAGCTGCTAAGTGTCTTTATATCTTTTTCGCCAAACTTCAATAAATCCCTTGGATCAACAAGACGATACTGTCCTTGGATGAGTCTTATAATGATAGTGGCCGTTTCACCATCATATGTCCAAAACTTCATTCCATCAATAGTACCCTCAGGAAACCTCTTAGTGATCGGAATAGACGTCTCTTTATCAGTTGGAGGCCACATCATATTCATCAATGTCTTGTTAGTGTGAGGATCACGTACCCCCTTTGCTTTCTTGAGAAATGACTCGATAGTAGACATGTTGGGGAATCCTCATTCAACCTGATTACTCATATAATTCAAGAAGTTAATGGCCTTTAGATCATTGTTCGGGTTATGGAAAGGAGCATTTATCAGATCTGTCAAGTCAACCTTTGTCCACGAACCAAAGCTTTTCATCTTCTTATAATATTCGGGTTCCTGACTTTATCTTGACCCACCACATTTGTTTATCCATATCATAACCCCACGAGACAACACCTGAGCGATCATCATATTTGTCAGCGAAGCTTTTCTTAATTTCAAAAGAAATTTCTAGGAGGATTTGAAGACATGACATGCTGATTCGAATTCTTTCTTATCAGGATTTTTCTCTGTAACCTCTCAGTTTGTTCAGTTGTCTTTGGAGGAGTGGCCAAATATTGTTCCAGTGGGACAGAGGCATCAATGTTAGAAGCATGTTGCATGCTAGAACCGTTACCTTGATTATCACCAGCTGTCTTCTCACCACTGTCATCACTGATTTTGAATTCATCTCCAAACTTTTGAGTCAACTTTTGTTGGAGGTCTAAGCATAATGCCGTAAGGCCACCCATGTTTGCCTGAAGCTCCTGGATCTTTGAATCTTTATTAGTGTTACTAGCTTCAAGTTCTTGGATCCATATATCTTTCACCACCGAGTCTTGTTCGAGCTCAAAAAATCGGCGTTGTAAAGAATGTACGTCAACTGGTTTGGCTTCTAGAGCAATCCACTTGCCCTTGTTTTATAAGAATTTGTCTTGCATGGCCATGATATGGGAAATCTTGTCGGTAGAACTTGAATTTTCTTGGCCAATCGGGTCAGAAGATCCCGGTGGTTCATTTGTGGGCTGAATATGTGCTTCGAACTCAAATTCTTGTGTGATATCATCAAAGATCTGATCTTGAGTTTGTTGGGCAACATTAGACGCACCTTGATCAATTTGAGCTTCAATTGTAACAAGCTCAGAAAGTTTTGGTTGGTTAGTTGGTGTAACATCAGTAGCCAGCACACCCGGTCTTGGATCTTTCTTTCGTTGTTTTTGTGGAATGAGATCATTGTCTAGCTCTTCTTCAGCATCATCTTCGTTATATGTCATAGTGATTGATTGAAGATGCTTCAGTGCAGTCGACTAGAGCTTTTCTTTAAAGGCTTCAAATTCTTTCAATTGTTCAGTAGTTGGTACTGACTGTTGTACCTGGTGTCCAGTCTCCATATGTTGTGGTGGAAAACTATCAGGCACATCATCATCATCGGAAATTGTCTCATAGGCAGTTGTGAATTTTTGAGCAGGAATCACATGTTCATTAGCAACAGAGGCACTAGCAACAGCAGCAACAACCTCCGTCCCATCAAATCTTCTAAACTTAACCAGCTGATGAAGTCCCTGATAGACCACTTTAGCCCCTTTTCTTGATTGTTTTATCAAACCAAAAGTATTGGGACCCATAGCCTCCAAGTCGATCGTCTCTACAGATTTAATCAGGTCAGGGTAATGAGAGTAAAATATCATCTGTAGAAACCTCGGGTACATTAAGAAAATCTCCTTCTTCTTGCCCTTGAGATTCCTTATCATTTCATCAAACACTAACTTGGAATAATTATAGTTCCAATCCATGATCAAAGCAACCACAACCGACATTTGGGTATGGATTATCTCATAAGAACCCCCTTTCCGTCCTGAGACACACGTAAAGAATGTGTGAATCAAGAACCTCCAGTATGGATGGAACAACTTCTTGATGGCTAGAGGGTAGGCTTTATCGTATCCCATTCTTTATACAATCTCAGCAACAACTTCGGTAGAATACTCTGTAGGATAATCAGGTTTATCACTAAACAGCAACACCTCACGAATTAAAGCCTAAAAAATAATTACAGGCTTCTTATGGATCTTTGACTCAATCACCACAACTCCCCCGAAGACCTCTTTGATTAATGGAAGCATGATTCTAGAAATCAGTCACCATCTTCTTAGAGAAAACAATAGCTTCTCGTAAAGCGTGAGAAATCCTGCACGTGTTTAGCCCCACAATCATTGATTTGAATTCCTTGTGAGCTAGAGGAGGATCAAAGAGGCATCCGGAAATATTATGAGAATCAACAAACTTCAGAGGTGCTTGATCAGTCATGACTGCAACAAACGAGTCAAGTTAGTTATATATTCATTTAAATATATGATCAGTTATTATATGGAATATATATATATATCTTGTAGAAAAGACAACTTGATCGTAAAACAGGGACCAAAAACATACAGATAGACAATATGAACCCTCATTTGTAAATTAGTCCAAATTTTATTAATAATAATCTAATTAAAAACGTTTTCGGTCCAATAAAAGAGTTTTCTATCCAAGTAAAGGAGTTTTAGTCTAAGTTGAGAGTTTTCGGCTAAAATAAGGACTTTTCGGTCCATAATATACGTTCTCGGTCCAAGACTGTTCATAAGTGACCTTGGACCACCGAGAACAATGAGTTCTTGGGTAACCAGATTGGTTCTCGGTAAAAGTTTGATCAATAACTCTTGAGATCTGGTTGACCAAGGGTTTTCGGTCAACCAGTACCGAGAACCCATGATACCGAGATCTCAAAGGTCATAGTCCTTAAAAACCCTTTGGAATTCGTCTTGAAGTTCGAGTAATCTTCCACAAATCCCGAATCGCCATTAACACAAAACCTGCAACTTCAAGAAAATCTCATAACAAATTCAGACACACAATAATCGTTCATTACACACATGTATCCGAATCACATCTCATAACCCAGTTAAACACTAAGCCTAAACAAAACCCTCAATCACTTTTCAAAAGTGTTCCGAAAATGGATTTCAGTTTATGCTTATTTACCTCTTAATACTTAAGAAATCGAGATAACTTTGGTGATCAAATATTTAGAGTTTATGGGTTATGATGATGAGAGGATTAGAAGTTTTGCATATATGAAAGTGATAAACAATAATACACTCAATGTATGAATTTTAAACTTCAAAGATGATGGATCTGGGCCGAAAACCTTGATGGGCCGAGAACACAATTATCATAAACACTTTGGTCCAATCAGACTGGGCCGAGAACACAATTAGCATATTACAGATTTCATAGGCTGAAAATATATGCCTGGTTTATGTTTAAAAATGATTTCTTAACGCATTTGTTTCGACAAGAGTAACCATGAGGTAAAAATAAAAAAATAAAAATTTATAAAGTAATGAAAAAAGAAACTAACACAAAGAAAAGTAATTTAACAACCCGGCCTTCAGTAATTCAAACATATTTCGGGATCATATTTCAGTTTCGATAAGCGAGCAAACTTTTTTGAAAGATTCAAACATGGAATCATTTTGATTAAAATGCTTTCACAATGATTCAGTTTCAGCATTATTATGACATATAGAAGGAGGTTGATGGCAGGTATTAAGATACTTAGCATAAGTTTCATTGCGTCAGTGATACGGATTAGATTCAATTAGGCATAAAGCTTAGATGGCCATCACTTATGGACCCGTGATGCCTATTATCTCTACTCAAAGCGTATTTATCTTTCCCCAGATTACCCCAATTTGAGTCCAACCCCCTAGTGATTGATTAAAAGATTTTCTCTATACAAACAAAAATTTTAAGCTTTAAGGTTGAACTTTGGACTTACAAGCCATCCGGAATTACAGGCCTTATATTCAGGGTGGTTAGGACTTACGTGAATGCCCCACCCTTGTAGTTCTACTTTGACCCTTTAAGCTTTAATAAAACTGTCGGTCCCGAATAATCACTCACACTCACTATTAAGTCATAACTCACAAAAAAATGTGTCGACAATAGAGTTAATGACAATTGCTATTTTGGGTAAGAAAACTGTTTGTTAATAGCGGAATCAGAAACAAACAGATTTGTTGCTAAAGGATTAATAAAATGTAACAGAAACAAACAATCACTAAAAAGATTTCCATTTATATAAATGATTCATACAAATGACAATCAGTTAGGGTTTCTTGTTTGGAAAGTTTTATCCTTACAATCCTAGGACAGCCGTCACACTCAATATCAGAGAATATTCATTTAGGTCTGAAAATAGTAAAGGCTATCTTATCTGTGGTAGGCGTGCCCTAAATTATTCTATTTATAGGCCTGCCACCACCTGACAGCTGTCCCGTCTTCTAGAAACCCTAATGATTAAGACATATTCATATTACATATTCAGAACTATACTAAGTGTAAAAACAGGTCTTCCGGGTAGACTTTGTATTACTTTTCTTCTCCGAGTGGGCATTGTGCCTTTTGTCTTTTACAAGTAGACCGGTAACCTTGAAGTGTGCTGGAGAACAGTTCTCCGAGTAGACTGTACTTAGAGTATGTTCCCAAGACAATACTCACCTAGAAGACTTCAATCTTCTTGATCATATCAAACTTTGCCCGATATAATCTTACCAGCAAACTTGTTCTTCAGAGATCCTTTCAACTCCTTACTAGTGAATAACTTATTAGTATAGCTAAGTGTGCTGGTATTACTCGGAGTTGAACCTTTCCCGACGAAGTCCTTAGGATAGTTCTTTTAACTTTCATCAAGCATGATCGGACCACTGTTTTATTGATGAATACCTTGCTAGATCTTCCAAATATGTTGGTGCATAATGTCAGTAGTTCAGTATCTCGTGTTTTGTATGTGTCTGTAATCGTGTTAGATTGTTTGTTTTAGTTTTGAATATGGTTTTACACAAGTTCGCCTGGGATGTAGGCGAACTTGGAGACAAGCGAAGTTATGACAACTTCGCCTAGTATGTTAGGCGAAGTTGTCGAGGTTATATAAACCTCACTTCGGCTTAGTTTGGTTAAGTTTTTTGCTGAACGTGTTAGTGATTGTTGAGATCACGTGTTGAAGTGTTGCAATACAATCGTGTTTATTTGTATTGTAACGTGTGTTTGTGTTTCGGTTCAACGTATTATATATCTTACGCTCGTATCGTATTACGTGGGGATTCTGCACCCTCGTGTTACGAGATACTCCTGTGTAGATCCGGCTGGGAACCTACAATTAGTATCAGAGCATTTGCTCGTGATTGTGTGGTTCGGGATTATCACACGAGTGTAAAGATCGTTCCGTTCGACTTTTCACGGAATGAGTTTACGTTGAAATACCTAGTTTTTGTGTCTTGCCCATCTCCCACCATCAAATATAACCCAATACACCTTCGCATACCTCACAATACGTCCAATTAAAACCTGCAAAAACTTGTGTTCATCAGGCGAAGTTGCCGTCATCTTACGTAGGGTTTAAGCGAACTTATAAGTGCAAGCGAAGTTAATGTCAAGCGAAGTTGAGTATAAGCGAAGTTAGGAAGCAGCGAAGTTAAGCAAGCACAAGCGAAGTTAAGCTCAAGCGAAGTTAAGCACAACTTCGCCATCTGATCACTGTTCAAAATAAAAAAAAAATACTTTCTTTGTATTTCGAGTCGTATTTCTTTCAACTATGACTTCAATAAACATTAAGAACTGGTAAAAATGGAGGTTGAAGCCGGTTCAGCAACCAAAGCTCCAAAAATGCTTAAGGGTACCGATTTCGTTGCATGGAAAGATCGGTTTGAACAATATGTGAAGTATCAAGATGCTAAGATGTGGGTTTGCATTCAAGACGGATACATTCCACCAGCATCCTTGTTTGAAGGTCGTGAAAAATTAAGAAGTACAATAAGATAGAAGAGGAGGAAAACAAAATGTATGAGGCAGAGAGTAAATCTCATGCAGCAATAACAATGGCTCTTCCAAAAGAGATTCTTCATACCTTCAAAAAGTACAAAACTGCTAGAGAGCTATGGGAAGCACTAGAAAATAGATATGAAGGTAATGTGGGGGGGATACGTGCTTCCAAGACAAAGCTGCTCAAAACCCAATTCTCTGTATTCAAGTATTTGAAAAATGAATCACTTGACAATATCATCACAAGATATTATTACTTGATGACCGAACTTAGTAATTACTCAATTGAATACAAGGAAGAAGAGATAGTAGAGAAACTTCTTGATGCTCTTCCACCAAAATGGGAAATGTACACGGTTCTGATGAGAGAGGATAAAGACTTTGCCAAGATTGATTTGGAAACAGCGGTCAATAAGTTACGAAATTTTAAACTTAACATGGTTCGGAAGGAGACACCAACTGATCAGGTTCAGGATCTGGGAATGTATGGTGCGAAAGTCACTCCAAGCTCAAGTTCAAAATCAGAATCCTCTGCCTACCACTCAAAGGGCGAATCAAACTCAAACTTAACTCGTGATGGTCATGTGATTCTCAACATGGATGGCGACGTATGTTTCGTAGCTGGAGGTAGTAATCCTTCAAAACCTCAAGCCACAACTGGAAATTTCTCGTCAAAAGCTCCAAGCTACAACTACTCATAGATGCCCATGAGTGTTAAATCAGCTGAACAGCAGTTTGCTCTCTATGCATCCTTCATTGCATCTTATGAGAACTACATCAAAGGTAAAATAGTCGACCCTGCAACTTTGGATGAAGACTATGATCAGATCGATGCCGATGATTTGGAAGAGATGGACCTGCAGTGGCAGATGGCTATGATAGTAAGAAGGGTCAAGAGATTCATGAAGAAAACGGGTAGAAAGTTCGTTGGAGAAAGACCAGGGTTTGATAAATCAAAGGTTCGGTGTTACAACTGTCAACAAAATGGTCACTTTGCTAAGGAATGTACAAATGAGAGAGTCGAACGAAGTCAGAACAGGCCTGCACAACAGAATGGGGGAGGTAGTGAGAATAGGGCTATGGTATCTAGACAGAATGGTGGATACAACTGAAATATACAAGTTGAGGAAGTGTTCGAACAGGCTAATTTGGTAAACATAGAAACTGGAGGAAGTGAGAGGGAGACGGGAGAAAATCAAGAATATATGGCAGAAGTGAACGATCAGCTCTCTGAGGTAAGTTCTGAACTTCATTGTATACAATGTGAAAATCTGTCTGAACAATTGAAAACAATAACTGATCAGTTTGTTAGTTTGGACACACAATTTAAAACGTTAAAAGAAGATCATCACTATACTAAAACTAGAGAAAACAGTTACTCGGTAAAAATAAAAGCTAGTGAAAAGGATATCAGAAGTCTTAAAGCCAGTCTAGCTGAAAAAATACAAGTAATTGATCTTAGTTATGAAGTGTTAGAAGAAAAAACCAAACTAATTGCTGAAAAAGATAAACAGATAGCTGATTACCAGGTAAAAGTGATGGAACTAAACAGAAAAATTGAACAATTTAGAAATTCTTCAGCAATGCTAGATCACATCATAAGTGTTCAACGTTCCCCAGTTAACAAAGGGGGAATTGGATTTTCTGAAGTTCCACCACCGTATAACAATAACTATACTTTTAATCCTAGTAATCAGCAATCTACGAATGTTGAGATTAGTCAGATAGTTCCTATCAAAATTTCTACTAAAGAACCTGAAGTTATTAAGAGCGAAACGAGTAAGCCAATTTCTAATGTTGAGATTTCTGTTCCTAGTTCCGTCTCATCAAATTCGGACAAGGCATCCGAATCGGGTGAGATAAAAGAAGAGGTAGTGTTAATAAAACGTGGGGAGGAATATAAGCCCAATGAAAAGAATTCTCCCCTAAACCCGTTCGTCCCACCATATGTTAGACAAACGGGTAGTAATGCAACCTCGACATCGGCAACAACTGTTGAGACGAAAGTTGAAAACAGAAGTTGTTTCCGATGCAATCAAGTAGGACACCTTATTACTGATTGTCCTATAAACCAGAGAAAATTTAGAGGTATGAGGCCTCCGAAAACTAAGAATAAAATGAATGTTAATTATGATACTGGTAAGAATGCGGACACACCAAATTTCAGACATTGGACTAATCCAAGATTTCAAAGAAATCGGTCTCATTTTTTCCCAGTTAACTACCAAAATTATAATTCAGTTAATTCACTAAGGTTTGGATGGCCTCATAGCCAATCCTCTAGAAGGTTTCCTTTCAGAACTTACAGAAACCATCCTCAAACTGACTTTGGGCAACCAAAGTACTGGATGCCGGTCAACAGATTTAATTGACCCAAGACCTGTAGGTCTTGGGTCCCCAGATTTTAATATATTTCTTGAATTGTTCAGGAACAGTCAAACAGGGCTGTAAACAATCTGTGGGTTGTTGACAGTGGCTGTTCCCGGCACATGACTGGTAACAAGAATTTGTTACGTGACTGGAAATCTGTTCAAGGAGGAAGGGTTAGTTTCGCTTGAGAGAGTGGAGGTAGAATCAGTGGTATTGGAACTGTGACTAATAGAATAATGAAGTTAGAGAAAGTGAATTATGTGGAAGATTTGAAGCATAACTTGTTGAGTGTGTCTCAGATTTGTGACAAAGAATACACGGTGCATTTTACTAAAAATGAGGCAATCGTTCTTTATCCTGGTTTCAAGATACCAGTGGCCTGGGTGGTGATAAGAGCTCCAAGAGAAAAGAACACGTATGTAATGGATATGAGGTCAACTGAGATGACAACAGAAAAGTCATGTCTTCTGTTAAAGGCAACTGAGTACGAGTCAGAGTTATGACATCGAAGAATGGGACATATACATCTTGGCAAAATGAATTACATTGTCAAGAATGGGCTGGTGCTTGGAGTTCCTTTGAAAAATTTTAACTTTGAAGATCAATGCTTGTCGTGCAAGAAAGGAAAGCAACACAAGAAACCTCATCACTCCAAGAAGGTTAACTCAATTGTCAGTACCCTAGACCTACTTCACATGGATCTCTTTGGTCCCATGAATGTAAAGAGTCTAGGTGGAACGTCATACTGCTTGGTTGTAACCGACGATTACTCTCGATACTCTTGGGTATACTTTCTGAAGGAAAAGGATGAGACAGTTCAGTTGGTAATTAACTTGATTACCAAGGTTGAAAATATTGTTGGGAGAAAGGTTAAGTACATCAGGAGTGATAATGGTACAGAATTCAAGAACTACCAGATGGAGATGTTCTGCTTACAGAAAGGGATAGAACATCAGTACAGTGCCCTGTATACTCCGCAACAAAATGGGGTAGCTGAGAGGAAGAATAGAACGCTAATCGAAGGAGCCAGAACCATGCTGGCAGATGCTAAACTTCCCGTGGTGTTTTGGGCTGAAGCTGTTGCCACAGCCTGTTATATCCTTAATCGTGTTTTAACTGTTAAAAGATTAAATAAAAGTTGTTATGAACTCATGCATGGTAGAAAGCCAAACTTGAATGGTCTCGAACCTTTCGGGTCCCCATGTTCGATATTAAAGACAAACTCAAAATTTGGTGAGAAAGCAGACGAAGGTATTTTAGTCAGATATGTTGTTGGGACACCCAACAGAGGAGTCTTTAATTTATCGAACAGCAAGGTTGAGGTGGTATGTAACACTGACATTACGAGTTACAAATCACCAAGGCCTAGCACGGGACCCGCTGAAGCTTTCGACTATGATAAACTATTCAAATCTTTTAATGTGCCTTACTTGGATTTTGCAGAAGTTGATGAGAAACTTGCTTCACAGATTTTGTATGACGAGGAGGAAAATATTGTGCAACGTCCTCGATACGACGAAAGTCAACCTTCCTCGTCAAGTGCCGTTGATACTCCTACTGTCTCTACTGAAGAAGAATTCTACAATCCATTTCACTCTCAACATCAATCACCTGCTGATGAACTCTCTTCAAATTTAGAAAACAATCTGGAAGTCGGTCTAGTTCAGACTACTGGAGTTCACAAAAATCACCCTTTGGAGAACGTGATAGGTAATCTGTCTGACGGTGTTCAAACAAGAAGAAGTTTGGATGAACACACATGTGTTTACGCAAGCATTAAAGACACGGGTATCATAAATTAATGCTTGTACACCTGCTTCATCAGCCAGATTAAACCGAAGAATTATCAAATGGCTCTAAAGGATAGCTCGTGGGTCGAAGCCATGCAAGAAGAATTAGCACAGTTTGAGAAGATGGAAGTATGGAAATTGGTTGAAAAACCACAGAATGTAAATGCTATCAGTACAAAGTGGGTTTTTAAATGTAAGAGAGATGAGAAAGGGATAATCATACGGAACAAGGCAAGGCTGGTAGTAAAAGGGTTCAATCAGCAAGAAGGAATCGACTACAACGAAGTGTTTGCTCCTGTGGCAAGATTGGAGGCAATTCGGCTTTTTTTGGCATTTGCTGCACACAAAGAGATGAAAGTGTTCCAGTTAGATGTGAAAAGTGCCTTCTTAAATGGTAAAGTCGATGAGGTGGTGTATGTTGAACAACCTCCGGGATTCCCTGACCCAGATTTTCCTGATCATGTGTACAAATTGAGTAAAGCTTTATATGGGCTATATCAGGCCCCTCGTTCCTGGTACGCAACCTTGTCCGATTACTTGCTTGAGAATGGATTCGAAAGAGGAAAGATAGATAACACGCTGTTTGTCAAGAGAAAAGGGGGAGATTTTCTACTCGTTCAAGTATATGTGGACGACATCATTTTTACTGCATCAAAAGTCATCATGTGTCAGGAATTTGAAGCAGTCATGAAGAAGAGGTTTGAAATGAGCGCCATGGGCAAATTAAATTTCTTTTTAGGATTGCAGGTAGATCAGAAGAAAGATGGGATGTTTATTCATCAAACAAAATATGTCCTTGATGTGCTCAAACGCTTCAAGATGGACGATAGCACCCCATTTGACACTCCAGTTTGCGTCAACCACAAACTAGGTGCTGATTCTGACAGTGATGAAGACGTTGATCCCACCCAATATCGAGCAATCATAGGATCTTTAATGTATTTAACTGCATCTAGACCTGATATTATGTTTGCAGTTTGTCTTTGTGCTCGTTTTCAGGCAAGCCCGAAGGAATCTCACATGAAGGGAGTAAAGAGAATATTGCGGTATCTCAAAGGCAAGCCTAAGTTGGGATTATGGTACACGAAAGGGGGAGAACTGTATTTGGTAGCTTACACAGATTCTGACTATGGAGGTTGCAATCAGAACAGGAAGTCAACAACCGGTGGATGTCAGTTTATGGGAGGAAGATTGGTGTCGTGGCAGTGCAAGAAGCAGACCTCAGTAGCCATTTCCACCTGCGAAGCAGAGTACATGGCAGCATCAAACTGCTGCTCCCAGGTTCTATGGATACAACAGCAATTGCGCGATTACGGTCTGAATTTCACTCAAACTCCTATTTGCATTGATAACACTGCTGCAATCTCAGTAACTAACAATCCCGTCAAACACAGCAAAACTAAACATATTGACATTCGTCATCATTTTATACGGGATTGTGCTGAGAAGAAATTAATTGTGCTTGAAAAGGTTGATTCTTTGGATAATTTCGCCGATCTTTTTACTAAAGCGTTTGACCGATCCCGTTTTCAAAATCTTGTTGAGCTTAATGGGATGATCAATCCCGAGTAACCTTGTTATCCATTTTATTTATAAAAAAAAATCACTATTGCTTAAAATTATGTCGGTTGCTTAAGTTTGAAGGACACATCTTCAGATATGTATGGTCCTCACTTCTACTAGTAGATTATGAGGATAGCCATTAACCAGATGACTGAAAGTGACCAGGGCGATTTATGATGCGTTTTTATTCTTTCGCTGAAAAATAGTCGTTCATACTTAGTTAGAAGGACACATACTCATATGTGGTCGGTCCAGCTGATCCAATGGATCTTCAGGATAGCCGTTTACCTGAAGACTTTGCCTTGATCAAGGCGATAGAATTTAAAATTTTTTTTTGGGAGATGATATAATTTTTCAAGTCTATAATTTCGTAAGAAGTTTCAATACAATGTTTAAAAGAAAATTGATCCAACCATGGAAAGTGATAGAAAAACTAATTCTGTGTGCTTAACTGGTGAAGTTATTAGGCCTAAAAGACTCTAGAACAGCCATTGTATTTTATGGTAGCTTTTTATGGTGCGTAAAGTAGAAGTGATACAAACTAAATCTCCTCGATTTAATGTGGAGAATCATTCTGAGTTGTGCATGTCTCCATATACATCTTTCCGAATGATAGGCAGAAAAGTGATTACCCAGTCATACACGAGCCTGTGAGTGTTCTGATTCCCGAGAAGATGGTTTGTCAAGTACCTGCAGTGATCCAGATTCGGGACTTGCAGTAGTCTATTATTTGAAGCTGTATTAATATCTTTATTGTTAAAAAAAAATGTTGTTAAGCCTTCTGAAGCTTATGTTGTTACAAATATCAATCAAGAGGCAAGAAAGAGAACGGGAAGAAGACTATAAAGAACGATATGTACTTACTGTTTAATCAAACACTACGGGTCGAGGTCAACTCGGGGTGACTTGGGGAAAGCCAAATACGCTTTGAGAATAGATAAGAGGCATCACAAACTCTCATGTGATGTCCATCTAAAGTTTGAGCTTAATTGAACCTAATCCGTATCACATAAGCGATGAAAACCATACTAAGTTTTATACCTACTTACAACCTGTTTTTTATGTCATAATACCGCTGAACATGGATCTATGTGACAGCCACTTAATTAGTATGATTCCTGTTCGGATCTTTTCTAAAACATGCAGGTTCTCGTCAAGACTGAAATTTGATCCCGTTTATTTAATTACTAAAATTTTCACTGCAAATTTTGTTTTATGGTTTAAAACTTGGTTACTTGGTTCTTTGATCGTAAAGTTTAAATCTTTAACGTAGGATTTTAAAAGACAGTTGCATTTTGATCAAATTTATAAGGTCCTGTTTTGTAAATTAAGTTAGGTGAACTTACTGGTAAGGTTTAGGGGCGAAGTTGTTCAGGGGCGAAGTTAATGGTAAGCGAAGTTAACATTAACTTCGCCTGAGTATTTTCAAACCTATATAAGGGGTCAACTTGGTCAAACTCTTTACAAACTTTCAAACACCAGCGAACTTATAACCATACTTACAACCTCGGCGAATTTAATCCTTGAATCGAACCTCATTATTATCTGTTTCTTGTCCGTGATCAAGGTGTGTAGGATCGGTTTAACTTGTAATTCATGTTAATGGTGTTAATCAGAAGCCTTTGTGGTCCGATTTGTGACATAGTTTGTGAAAACCTTTTAACACCCGATAAACTTTTTGATGCTCTAAAACAGTTCTTAGCATCTCAGGGGGAGATGAGCTGCAAGGGCGACGAGTTGAGAACAAAGAAGAGTCATGATAGAGACTATGATCCCAATGCATCGAAAGGTGCAAGTGGTGAGTTGCCAAGAACTGAACAAACTCTTGGGACTTCCACATCTCAGGGGGGGTCAGCTGGTACATCAGGTGGATCAGGTGGTGAGAATGTTGTGGTTGTGGATGATGAGGAAATGTTGGGTGATGTTGATGTGGGTGATGATGATATGTTAACTATTGAGGAGATTGAAAAGATAGGAGAACAGATTGTGATTGATAGTGTGATAGAAGAAGGTGAGATTCTGGATGATAGTGTAGAACATGAGATTCCAGATGTTGACAAGGTGAGTGTGAGTCAAGATATGGATGTGTCTTATGAGTCTGAGTGGGAAGAACAGCCGAGATGGAAAGAAGGCTACGCTCAGTGGTTTGTTAAGACAAAGAAGCCAGCGGTCCCAACGATGTTCAAAAAGAGTTACAATATCAATGGGTATGCTGAGTCAAAGAAAGGTATTATTTGTTGGCTGTATGATGAGCAGTTAAAGTTATTTGTGATTAAACGCTTTGATGGGATTCAATATTTTAAGAGGACGTTGAGATCTCTCAATACCTTGCCTGAGTGTGAGGTGAAGGATTTAGCCAGATTAAGATTGATTAACAGGAGTGATGACAATATGGCTAGAATAATTGGGAAGATTGTGTGGAAAGAAAGTGTGAAAGAGAAGAAGTTTGAGTTGTTAAAACCTCAGAAAGGGAAGTTAGTTGAAGATAAGGAAAGGGGAATGCGAGCTGATGGCAAACCTTGGATGGTGATGAAATATAAGCCGATTCGGTGTTTGAAAGAAGTGCCGATGAAGTCAATGCCTAAGGATGTTTTAAAGAGTCTCAAATGGTGGTACGTTGATAGCCAAACAGCTGAAGCGGTTATGGAAGATGAAGACGAACAGGAAATTCTGAGAGTGTATGATCCCATGCACTTGGTAAATTTGTCTCAAGCTAACTTGCAGGTGCTAAACGATAAGAAGATATTCTATATCACTGCATGGAAATATGAAGCCAAGAAGTACCAGAGGGTGGTCTCTGTCTGTGTAAGACAGGGCGTTCATGCTTGAAGATGGGTGACACGAGATTTTTGGAATTACGACACGAGAATGAAGATAGAGATATGAAGCTACTGCCAAGGGGGAGTCTGTTGGTGCATAATGTCAGTAGTTCAGTATCTCGTGTTTTGTATGTGTCTGTAATCGTGTTAGATTGTTTGTTTTAGTTTTGAATAAGGTTTTAAACAAGTTCGCCTGGGATGTAGGCGAACTTGGAGACAAGCGAAGTTATAACAACTTAGCCTAGTATGTTAGGCGAAGTTGTCGAGGTTATATAAACCTCACTTCGGCTTAGTTTTGTTAAGTTTTTTGCTGAACGTGTTAGTGATTGTTGAGATCATGTGTTGAAGTGTTGCAATACAATCGTGTTTATTAGTATTGTAACGTGTGTTTGTGTTTCGGTTCAACGTATTATATGTCTTACGCTCGTATCGTATTACGTGGGATTCCGCACCCTCGTGTTACGAGATACTCCTGTGTAGATCCGGCTGGGAACCTACAAAATACTTGGCTTCAATTAGCTTGGTTAGCCAAGAGCCTACTCGAATGTAAACCTTGCTAGGTTATGAAGAATAACCTTGCTAGACATAGTGAACCCTGCTCGGATTGACACTAAAGAAGACTTCTAGAAGATAATCCTACCCGAAGGACAAAATACCTTGCTAGGTCAAGTAAACATTGCCCGGGAGTCCAAGTGTGCTAGGATTCCATACTTAGCCATTTCTGGGGAGGTTGAGAAGATTCCAATCTTCCTTAATCATTTTTAAGTCATTTCAAGTCAAATTCTTGACTCAACAATCTCCCCCTAGATTGGAATACCTCAACTGGCCCAAAACACTTCTAAAGTTACATACACTTAGTCAAAATACAAATCAAATCAAAATCAAATTACATATTCATAAAGTTAAACAATTACATATTCAAAACCTGTTCGTAGAAATTACAAAGAAAATCCGATTCTAAGATCTTCATCTTCTTCTTGCATTATAGGCTGCTTTTCTTCGATTAACTATTACCGTTCCTGCCCTTTGTTGAAAGATGGACATGATTTGGTAATGAGGGTGACTCTTAGGAATAGTCATATCCCTTATATCCCTCTGATCTTCATTGTGCAAAAAATTCAAGTCTTCATCATTTCTGATTATACCCAAGATAAGTCCATCTAAATTTCGAAGAATATAGTGGCCATCAGTTTCCTTGTATTCAACTTCAGCAATGATGCCATTATTCTGGACAATATAGTTTGGGCGTGTCATTCTTCTCCTCATACTAATACATGTATTCATATTTGACAGGGGATTGTTGTTTCTGACTTTTGATAGATAATCATATTCTGCATCCTTTATCCTTCTTATACGGGTCACCCTTTTGTTCCTATCATGCTTGGTTAGTTCCCATTTCTTCTTCTGATTCAGCAATGTGAACCCCTTTTTAGCTTCACTTCTTAAATACTATGAAAGCTCATTCTGTTATCTCCCGGCCATCTTTCTACTGTCATGATAATCATACAAATCAAGTGTGGCCATTTTCTCAGTTGTTCACTTGTATATTCTGTAGAGTAATATTTGAATACAATGTCTCTCAACTGTCTGCTCTGCATAATCACCTTCAAAGATTGAGAGACTAAGTCATAGTAGAGAGCCCTAAGTAAATCCACATCAGATTGTGGTCTTGTCTCTTTGGGATCCAGCTCTGCTTGACTCACCTCTGCTTGTTGGGTGTTGCCTTGAGGCAGAGGGCCTAGTTGGAATAGACTTCATGGGTTTACTAGGCCCTGATACAGCAAAAGCTTTCTTGTACATAGATTAAATTAGCTCAGCAAGATAGTTGATAATATCTGCAAAGTTTTCACCTGCATCTCTGTGAAGTCTTGTAATCATTTCAACTATCCTTGGATTATTCAATAGCCCCGTAGGCACAAATCTTCCTTCAACAAAGCTTCTGGGGTTTTCACCCTCCAATATTACTTTCTCCCATTCAGCCTTCTGCATGTAGAATAATTCTTTCAGTTGATCTTTATCTAATGCATTAAAGGCATTCACATTCATCCCTTTTTGATTCACCATTATACCCTTAAGAATTTGAATCATTTATTCATTCGCCCATGGAACTATAGGTTCATCCATTTGTTCTTCTTTAATTTCCACTGGGATAGGGGTTTCTTCAGTTTCAGCCCTTTTAGATTCTTTCTCAGCCTCCTGCTTCTTTCTCAATGTCATGATTCTTCTTTTCTTTTTGGGAGGCTTAAGCTGTTCTTCCCTTGACTGCCTAATGGATGACTCAGGTTGAACTCTTTTTAACTTGTCTTTCTGTTGCAGTCTGTTATAATGAGAGTCAACTGCAGTTTTAGAAAAGCTATTCGCCAATTCTGGTGACATACCCTTATCCAACAGATATCCACATTTACCACCGAACTTCTTTTTCAACTTATCAAGCTTTTCAGCCAGTTCAGCTTCCCTTGCAAGTTTTTCTTTTTCATATTTTGCAACAGCTTCTCTGGTGTTGTTGTATGCTTCTCTAAGCATCTCAAACTTGAAATGAGTCAAATCTTTTTCAGAGTAGCCATGACGTCTCAAATATTCTCTATACTTCTGACCGTCTCTGTTCTTTTTCTGCATTTGTTTCTTAATGATGTCCCTTTCTCTATCCAATTTTCTTTGCAACTCATCATCATTCAAAGAAACTAAATCTTCAAATCTAAATCCATGATTCATCAGTTTAATTACCAGAGGGTTTTTCTTTTTGGCATCAATCAAGCTTTGTTGAATGTTTTCCCTTTGATCTTCTATCATTGTTACTTGTGGGGACACAACATCAACATTTTCATCAACTTTACTCTGATCATTAACATCATCATCATCATCGGATGCATCATCCTCCTCTGTTGATTCATTCACAGCATCAATTTTTGGTTCATTTGGAGTTGGAGTATCAGCAACTGGAATGTTTGGAACTCCTTGAACTACTTCCTCAGGCCTCAACATTTGAAGAGGAACCGTCCTAAGAGGACTTGCTTGCTCATCTGGGGTCTCAACAAAGTATTGGTTCTTTTCATCCCACTTGCCTCTTTTTGCAGATCTGTCCTCACTTTGATCATAATCATCAGGTCTGAGCCTTTTTCTTGTATATTTCTTACCATATCTTGCATCATCAACACAATCCCAATAAGATGGATTTTGTCTTATATCTTTCTTAATTTGCTGAGCCCATTTCTTGGCAAAGATTGATGCAATAGACTCACCAACTTCTTCATAATTTAACTCCATGTTCAAGTCATTCACTGGCTCAGCTGTTGAATTTGTTTCATTTTGGGGCTGATTTTGAGATTGACTAAACTTGCTCACAACCATGGCAAGTGAATTATCCACTTCTTCAGTCCTCTTTAGATTACTCAAGGTCTCAGTCACCTCTTGATCATCTTCCTCCTCCTGATCTAAAGATTTTGCAATATTAGCATGCTCAATCAATGTCTCCTGCTCTGCAGCACTTCTATAGTTAGGGTTTGGGTAATGTGTTCCCTCTCCCTTGTTTCATTCATTACTTGTTCTAGCCTTCTGGTAGCAGCAGCAACAACCTCATCTACTTCTTCCTCCTCCTCAGTATCTGCCCTTATAGGCTCATTCTCCTTCACAGCAATGGCTTTGCCTTAGGCTACCCTCCTTTTCTTATCGCTCTCAGTTTCAGGAGGAAAATCATCAATGTCTTTCTCCAATTGATCTATTTCATCATCATGCTCTACCCTCTTGGAACTTTCTTCAAATGTTTCTGGTTTAGTCAGTATGAGTTCCTCAGTAGCAGTACCTTCATCCCCTATAACATCGGTCCGAGTGTTAGTAGTAACATCAGTAACTGTCAACACATCAGTTTGAATGTCAGTAGCAGCATCATTATTTGTCATCACATCAGTTGTAGCCACTTGATAATTCATATTCACATTTTCAGCTTCATTTTCCATACCCTTCACAATTCTTATCACATCATCCTCATCTCTTTCAACAATGTTTAATACTTCATTGTCTGCATCATAATTTTTCTCTTCACCCCCAGACAAATCAGCTTCATAATCTTCTTCTGATATCCTTCTTTCACTACTTTCCTCATTATCAGAGATATCATATGCATTCAAAATACATGTCAAACCATCAGTATTCACCTTCTCAACTCATGTATCTACATTCTCCATAATAGCTCCAGTTGCCTTATCATGTGAAACATTCTCCCCTGTTTTGGGGCAGTTGAGGTCTTCTCAACCTCCTGCTCCAGGGTTTGAATTAGGGATTGTGCTAGGGCTAACTGAGCTTCAGCTCCCCATTCTCCAAATTTAATTCATCATTTTTCTTCCTTAACTGCACAACTTCTATTATCAAGTCAAAGTTTCTTTTGTAAAGATAGGAAATGTGGGGAGGTGTAGTGGGTGGTGAAGTAGAGAAAGGTTCAGGGATGGGGTTATTGGGAGGACTTAGGCTTTGAAAGATTTTTTCACTTGTGGAGGGTTGGTCTGAAGTTTGTGTAAGGGTGTAGTCTTGTGTTTGGGTGTGGATGGGTTCTGGATTGTAGGGTTCATGGTCTTGGGTTTGGGTCAGGGGTTGGGTGATGGTGTGGGTTGGGCTTAAGTTTAGGTTATCAGGTGGGTGATGTGTGTATAACGATGCTCTCACAACTAAGCTTTAAATTTATTAAACGAAAATCCTAAAGAAGCCACACAAAACCGGCAAGTACCGATCACTAATAGTATAGCACTAAGAAAGTCCGAGTGTCGAACACAAGGACACTTGAAAACATATCTAATACTTAACCCTAATAAGACTCACCTAAGAATAATATATTTTAAATGATTTTTATTTATTAACTACTTAACCTAACTTAAATTAACTTAAAAGACTTAAACTAAGAAAACTAGAAGAAACTGTGAAAATAAGTTTTATCAATGGGAAAAACATCTACCTAGGTAAGATACCTATTGAAGGTATAGTAAGCTAATGGATTGTAGAATCTCACGACACCGGTTCCTAAGGATGACACAACTAAGGTTCACTCAGGAAGCTAGACGACCTCTCGATCTCACTAACAAACCCTAACCTACCCTTAATTGATTTTAAGAACAAAACCGGGTGACGAATTGTTAAAGTTCTCTAATGCCGACTCTCCTCTCGGTCTCACCGACACACTACCCTAATGGAGACGAATACTACTCAACCAAGGATAGAGGAACAATTTATTTCAACTTAAACTAGGTCAACTAGTCGCTCACAAGCCCAAACCCGACAAGAACCGAACCCGCTCTCGCGCGATCCTAATCCTAACAAGTAAAAGCTATGAGACGACCCTACTTCCTATCACCTCTCGGTCTCTAAGAAAGTTTCTACGCGCTGATTAAATGCAATTAATACACTCACTTAAACCCTACGGTTGTAGTTCCCGCAAACAAACCCTAAACACTAAGTAAAGAGTCCTAACAAGCAACAGTCAATCAAAACTCATTCAATTAATAAAAGAAAGAGGTATATGAGTGTAATTAACAAATTCACAGCCACTAAACACAACCTAATTCAATGTTAAAACAAACTTTACATTAACAACTCAAGCCATGATCATCAACAATCCAAACTACTTACTAAAAACTAACAATAATCATCTAACCTAGGTAGAACTAACAAGTTTAGCTACACCTTGATTTTGGACAGCAGCTAAGAATGGATTTAAACATCATAAACATCAACATAAACATAATAAAACTCATTCAATATTCAAGAATAATCAAACACAAGTCAAACTTCAAATTACTTGCAAAACAATCCAACAAAAAGCTTAAACTTAACAAGTTAGGGTTCTTGAACAAAAGACAAAGTTTATGAATGAATTACTTAAGATTATATGATGAGTTTATGAGTGTATAAGAAGCCTAGAAGCTGTACCAAGTTAACCCGAGCCTTCCTTCTTCTTCCCTAGCCGCCAACAACCCTCACCTAGCCGCCACCAATTTTTCTTTCTTTCTTTGCTTCTGGCTGATCGGAACTTTGTGCAGAGTTAGGGTTTTGTTATTTTTTTAATTAATATAATATGGCATGTAAGGCTTGAACTTGTGGGCTTGGGTCGGCCCTTGACTTGTAGATTTAAAACTTGACCAAATAAGCCCCTAAAGTCTTCAAATTTCACACTTTTTTCCACCAAATCTCATAACCTACAAGTAAACATTCATCTTTGTAAAATTAAGCATAAACAAGCCATAAAACTTAATAATTAAACTAATAAAGTAATTAAATCATGATAAAACGATAAGGAAAGTAAGTGTGTTTTACAACACATCAAACATCCCCACACTATCAGTAATCTACACAGGATCATAACCAAGTGAAAAACAACAAACTATCAGATTTATATCATTTTCAAAGCACAAGAAACAGCCTGACATATTGACCGCGATTGCCGATATTGTTGTCCATTTAAACCCAGCCACCAACCAATCAATCCCCCCTTTTTCATTAAACATATTAGGTTCAAAAGGCTACACCTACCCCATCTCAGACAAAGAGAGCTAGAAAAACTAGAGTCGAAGCAAACTGGTTCGACAAATCACCATAAGCCAAGGACTCGTTGATAGTACTAATTAGATGCACTCGGTGAAATTTGGATGGATGAATGGTCATGTGGAGGTCGTACGAGCTATTCCTAAATATTATCGAACTTCGTCCTATAAATTCCTAATTTCATATTTATTGACTAAGAACCTTCGAGCCCCAATAGTGTATTCTCAGAGTCACCATCCCCAAGGTAACACGTAAACTCTAAGTCCTATCTAGTATGTGCATCATTGGCCTCTTTTTCTAAATTTAAACAATGCTCATTTGGCATTTTACAATACATAACTTTCTTCATAAGCATTTTGCTTGTCTTGAACAACTTTGGATAATACAATACATAACAAACTTTCAAAACATACTTTTTTTTCTCTTTTTTTTCTTTTTTTCTTTTTTTTTTATCTATTTTTTATATCACCCTAAAATATATAACAATTTCTAAGCTCGTAAAAGATGGACATTTGGTGTGGGCTGATTTGAGTGCATTTAATTCTTACCATCTCAAAGTTTTCAGATTATGGTAATTCTCCCTGAGTATCGAAATTCGGTTTCACCGTTTTAAATTATTATATATATAAAAACATTCTAAAGAGGACTATCAAAGCTAGTTGGGCCTACCGACACATCCCAAATCAGATATGCAAACCATCCCTTTTATTATTATTATTATTATTATTATTATTATTTATTTATTTCAAAAGTTCTGAGAGTTCGTTAGCACATTGTTAATAATATCATCTCCTGCTTAACGTAGAACAAAAACAATTTTCAAGGGACAATTTAAAAAAAAAACCTTTTTATATAATTTTTAAACTTTTTAACTTTTAACTTTTTTTCTACAACTAAGTAAAATAAATTCCCATCCCCACACTTAAAACGAAATCGTCCTCGATGAGAACAAGGAAAAGAAATAAAACAAAATAAAAACTGAAAAATAAAATTAAAACTTAAAGCAAAAAGTAAAATAGAGAACGGGTTAATCCACTGGTTTAGATGCAGATTCTTTATCAATTGTGTATCAATCAAACGACCGTATAGCATTTCATTTGCGGCCGCAACCTCGAGTGAACCAGTTCCAAAACGCCATCAGAGCTACCATGCGCATAATAATACCTGCAATAACTCAAACTCGCTTGCATGTAGCGGCGTAAAAAACAGAAAACAAAACATAAGAAATAAACATATTTTTGTATTTTTTTAATTTTTTTGTATTTTTATGATTTTATAAATAAAAATAAAACAAATAAAAACAAATAATAAAGAAAATCGTAATACAAACTCTACAACTCGAGCTGTCTCCCGAGTGATGCATCTTTCAAGTCTATTCCTCGGTGAATGTGTCAAGGTAGAACACCTCGACCGTCTGATCAGTTATCGGCTCGCCTATGTAGTGCTTCAATCTATGACCGTTCACACTTAAAACGGGAAAACCTTAGTGACCGTGAACGGTCCCGACCATCGGGATTTCAACTTTCCCGGGAATAACCTCAACCAGGAGTTATACAGTAAGACCTTATCCCCACACTTGAACTGCTTATTACCCTTCAATTTCCTGTCATGCAGTTCCTTCGTATGCTCCTTATACCTAAATGATTGTGCATAAGCCTGATCCCGGAGCTCCTCTAACTCGTGTAACTGATGGAAACGGTTACCCTCTGCGGCGGATAAATCAAGATTAACCCTTTGAAGGGCCCATGAAGCGCGGTGTTCCAATTCAACAGGGAGATGACAGGCCTTCCCATAAATCATCCGAAATGGTGTGGAACCAGTCGGAGTCTTGTTGGCTGTACGGAAGGCCCACAAAACGTCATCTAATTTGTCGGACCAATCCCGACGATTTGTACAAACCGTTTTCTTGAGAATACCTTTGATTCCCCGATTACTCACTTCTACTTTCCCACTAGTCTTTGGGTGGTAGGCGGTCGCAAGCCGATAGGTGACCCCATAGCGCTGCAACGCTTTATCCATCTGCGAGTTGCAAAAATGAGTACCTCGATCACTGATCAAGACTTTGGGGACTCCAAAACGAGCAAATAGACTTTTTAGAAAACGGACTACTACTCGGGCATCATTTGTGGGTAGAGCTTTGGCCTCAACCCACTTTGACACGTAATCGACGGCCACGAGTATGTACTTGTTCCCACGCGAAGATGGAAACGGTCCCATGAAATCAATACCCTAAATATCAAAAACCTCACAAACTTGAATGGCATTCTGGGGAATTTCGTTTCGCGAAGAAATGTTGCCGACACGTTGGCAACGATCACAGCTCTTAATGAACAGATGAGCATCCTTAAAGATAGACGGCCAGCAAAAACCAGAATCAAAGACTTTTCTTCGCCGTAGAACTCACACCGTGGTGACCTCCTGTCGGTCCCACATGACAATGGCTCAGAATTTGCCATCCTTCCTTGACATCTACACACCTCCTAATAAGCTGATCAGCACCGTTGCGGAAAAGATACGGGTAAAATTTGATGTCAGCAAATAATTTCTTCTTTTGCTGGTAAGGCATTTTCGGGAGGTATCCGTTAGCAAGATAGTTCGCGAAATCAGCAAACCATGGAAAACCTTCCTCTTGTGTAGTAACAAACATCAGACTCTCCGTCGAAAAACGATCGTCGATCCTAATCCCCGAATCTCCTAAATCAACTCCCTCTAGACGTGAAAGATGATCGGCCGCCACATTCTCGGCCCCCTTTTTGTCACGGATCTCTATATCAAACTCTTGAAGCAACAGGATCCATCGGATAATACGAGGCTTAGCATCCTGCTTGCTGAAGAGATATCGAATAGCGGCATGATCCGTGTAAACAATCGTCTTGGACAGGACCAGATAGGACCTAAATTTGTCGAAAGCGAACACCACAGCTAAAAGCTCTTTTTCGGTGGTGGTATAGCTATCATGTGCGCCATTTAAGGTCTGGCTAGCATAGTAGATCGGATGGAAGTGTTTATCCTTCTGTTGTCCAAGAACCGCTCCGACTGCGAAGTCGCTCGTGTCAGACATCAACTCGAATGGTAACGACCAGTCGGGAGCAACCATGATCGGGGCGTTGACGAGTTTGTATTTTAGAAGGTAAAACACCTCAATACACTGCTCAGAAAAAACAAATGGAACATCCTTCTCCAAAAGTTTGGTCATGGGTCTCGCGATCTTAGAAAAATCTTTGATGAACCGGCGGTAGAACCCGACATGACCTAGAAAGCTACGAATGGATCTCACAGAAGTAGGCGGGGGAAGATTAGAAATGGTCCCGCCTTTGCGCGGTCAACCTCTATCCCCGCACTTGAGATCCGATGACCCAGAACAATGCCCTCGCGAACCATGAAATGACACTTCTCCCAGTTAAGGACTAGGTTGGTGTCAACGCAGCGGGACATCATCCTCTCGAGATTTGATAAACAATGATCGAAGGAACTCCCAAATACGGAAAAATCGTCCTTGAACACCTCCATGGAGTCCTCGATCATATCATGGAAAATGGCCACCATACACCTCTGGAATGTGGCCGGAACGTTGCACAGTGCGAACGGCATACGTTTATAGGCAAACGTTCCATAAGGGCAGGTGAAAGTGGTTTTCTCTTGGTCTTCGGGAGCTATAGGAACCTGGAAATACCCGAAGAAACCATCTAGGAAGCAGTAGTACTACTGACCTGCTAAACACTCTAACATTTGATCAATGAAGGGTAAAGGGAAGTGGTCTTTCCTGGTGGCATCATTCAGTCTGCGGTAGTAGATGCAGACTCGCCATCCCGTCACAGTCCTGGTAGGAATAAGCTCGTTCCTCTCATTGGTGACGACAGTCATGCCACCCTTTTTAGGAACCACTTGGACTGGACTCACCCAAGCACTATTAGAAATGGGGAAAATGATCCCCACATCAAGGAGTTTAATGATCTCTTTATTTACGACCTCTTGCATTTTCGGATTAAGCCGCCGTTGTGATTGAACGACAGTTTTGAAATTTTCCTCCATGAGGATTTTATGAGTGCAAAACGAAGGGTTGATACCCTTGATGTCGATAATCTTCCATGCAATAGCCTCTTTGTGCTCTCGTAGCACCCTCAACAACTTCTCCTTCTCGACCTCTGTCAAAGCAGATGCAATGATAACCGGTAGCTTCCTCTCCTCATCTAGAAACGCATATTCCAGGTGGGAAGGCAAATCCTTAAGCTCTAAGGAAGGAGGAGGACTCTCGACTGAAGGTCGGTCCATCAGATTGTCTCGTACGATCTCAGCAGACACGCCAGATTCAGGGATATGCGACTCGGTGTCGTCATCTAAGGATTGATTGGTCATGGCAACCATCTCAATCTCCGGAATCTCCCTATTGAGAATCTGAGTGTTGGAGGCAGATCCTCAATAGATTTCGCTGAGAAACTCCCCGACATGCTCCATGATGGTATCAATGAAGTATAAGGAGTCATCAGCAGACTTCGGGTGTTTCAGTGACTGTCAAACGTCAAAGGTGTCATTCTCATCCCCAACTCTTAAGATTAATTTACCCTCGCAGACGTCGATAAACGCCTATGTAGTAGCAAGGAATGGTCGGCCCAAGATAAGTGGGACACTATCGTCATCGTTCATGTCCAGGATGACAAAGTCCACCAGGAAGATGAACTTGTCGACACGAACAAGCATGTTCTAGACCACCCCTCGGGGGTATTTCACAAAACGATCAGCAAGCTGGATAATCATACGAGTAGGCTGTTGGGTTTTAACAAGATTATCAAAGTGATAAAATCCCTATTTTACCAAAAACGCAGCGGATATAAAAGTTTTAAATCTTGTTAATATGATATGTATAAAACCAATTTTAAACATGCAAAACCCAAACCCGGATCCAAATACGAATTACACACTATCAAATATATGCATGTCACTATAAGTCCATGCATGTTACTACTACCTCTCAATATGACAAAACCGGGTGAAAGAGATGATGATTGAAAGGTAAGAACTTGAATATGGAAGCTCCTCAAGCTAGCATACCCCAAGCTTCAACAACACACCACTTCTAGCTAGGATTTGCACTTGAAATTTTCTTCTTCTTTTCTTATGTTGGATGAAAATACCCAAGAGAGGAAGAGAGAAAAGTTTACTTGGAAATTACGTGTGTTATGAAAGAATGAAAGAGAAAGACTTGGTTTTATTTAAAGGCATCTTTCTCTCCACCAATAATAACCATTGCATGTCTCCACTCACCTTGCATGTCTCCACTCAAACATATAATAATATTACATTTGAAAGAGTTATTATCTTTCTCTTTTATAAAACTTTAAACATATATATATATACATATATATATATATATATCCATACATATATACTTTTATAAGTTTATAACTTATAACTTATAAAACTTATTATATGTTAAGAGACATGGTTGGTTATTATTATTCATATATTGTTATTTAACCAACTTAAATAACACTATGTAATGTTCTTTCATAAAACATAAATCATCCATATGATTTGTTTATTACACAAGTACATTTTATTTAGAAACCCCTTTCCAAATAACTCAAGTGTTAATATTCATTTGTTATGATCACATCATATATGAACGAATATTATCGGTGTTTGTCTAGCTTGTTATTGGGTATGACCCGACTTGGATCATAACGTACTAGCCACATCAATTTAATATGTCTCTTGGGCAGACCGAGTCCAACAATCTCCCACTTGCACAAGATACATAGAAGATTGATGCAAGTAGCAAATACCGCCTAACTACGGTTTACTACACCAAATACGTATGACGAAGTGCCATTCAATAACATCATCCCTTTCAAGTCCCATACTTGAAAATGATTTAGGTGAAACTATCATTTATCCTTTTTCCACAAATGTCATGTTAAATCCAGAGACACAGAGTGATCATTCTCTGTTGATTTAACTTGTCAGGCCTTAGACATTTAACTCTCAACGAATAAGAGGGACAAATCCCATATTGACTACATACGTCTCTCACTATCACCTTGTACTATACTTGAGCTTAGCCTTATGTACTGACATATTTCAGAGCAGCGAAGAACTAAGTCAAAGCATAATAGTCGATGAATATCAAGACCCAATATGTATCTCAGGTCGGAGGATACTATGAAGTTCGCCTTTACTCAAATTTACTTATGATCACAAATCCCAAGGATTCCATGCAGTAAAATTGAGAGCGGGTCAGTCCAATATTTATCCCATAAATATCTATGAACCTTGGCAGCAACCCTTTGCTATATTCATACCTCATGAATATCTACCAATCCAACTTCATAATAGTCTTACTTTCACATTTGTTCCCACAAATATGAACGACTACGGACGTTTAGAATAATTCAAATTATTCACGGATTTAAACATACTAAAATGGAACATAACTCAAGAACATGACCATAACCAAAACCATATGATTGAGTTAAAATAAAATTGTTCCAATATCCAAATACAAATTTTGATCAAATCCAATCACTAGAATATCGAAGTCCTAAGGCGCAAGTATGACTCTCATGCTTCGGCCTTTCAAGGAGTTTCGTGAGTGGGTCCGCAATGTTTTGATTAGTGTGAACTTTGCGAATACATATCTTTCCCTTTTCAACTTCATCCCTTATGTAGTTGAATCTCCGCTCAATGTGCCTAGTCTTTTGATGTGCGCGGGGTTCCTTGATTTGAGCAATCGCACCCTTGTTGTCACAAAAGATCTCTAGAGGGTCCTGAATGGTACGAACCACTCCTAGATCGGCAATGAACTTTCTAATCCATGCAGCTTCTTGAGCTGCCAGGGAGGCGGCGATGTATTCAGATTCAGTGGTTGATAAAGCTACCACGTCTTGTTTTGCACTCTTCCCTGAGACAGCACCACCATTGAGAACGAAAACGTATCCCGATTGTGATCGAGAATCATCTCGATCAGTTTGGAAACTCGCATCAGTGTAACCCTTTACAACGAATTCCTCCTCACCAGAGCCATATATTAGAAACATATCCTTAGTCCTTCTAAGGTATTTCAATATGCTCTTAACAGCCATCCAATGGCTAGTTCCCGGATTTTGTTGGTATCGACTTGTCATGCTCAAGGAGCATGACACATCCGGTCTAGTGCAAATCATGGCATACTTGATGGATCCTATAGCAGATGCATATGGGATACCACTCATTTTCTCTTGCTTATCTTTTGAGCTTGGACATTGAGAAGCACTCAACATCGTTCCTCTTTGAATAGGTACCAAACCTTTCTTAGAGTTTTCCATCTTGAACCTTTTCAAGATCTTGTCAATGTATGCACTTTGATTCAAACCTATCAACCACCTTGATCTATCCCTATAGATTCTTATTCCCAGAATATAGGCGGCTTCACCAAGATCCTTTATGGAAAAACAGCTTCCAAGCCAGGCTTTCACACCTTCCAAGGTTGGAATGTCATTTCCAAACAGTAATATGTCATCGACATATAATACTAGAAAGGTTATGATGCTTCCACTAGCTTTCTTATACACACAAGCTTCATCAGCGTTTTTGATGAATCCAAATTTCTTAACTTCATCATCAAAACGGTGATTCAAACTTCTAGATGCTTGTTTCAATCCATAGATTGATTTCTTCAACTTGCATACTTTGTAGGATGTTGTGGATCGACAAAACCTTCAGGCTGAACCATATACACATCTTCATTAAGATGCCCATTTAGAAAAGCAGTTTGGACATCCATTTGCCATATCTCATAGTCATAATATGCGGCTATGGCAAACAATATCCTTATAGACTTTAGCATCGCCATGGGCGAGAAAGTTTCATCATAATCAACCCCTTGAGTTTGAGTGAAACCCTTTGCTACAAGTCTAGCTTTATAAGTATCCAAGTTTCCATATATATCAGTTTTCTTCTTGAAAACCCACTTACTTCCAACCAGCTTGGAATTTAGAGGTGGAGCAACCAAGTCCCATACTTGATTGTCATGCATGGATTGCATCTCAACATTCATGGCTTCTAGCCATTTGTCACAATCAGATTGCGACATTGCATCTCGGTATGTGGTGGGTTCATCTGAATCAACCACGTAGCATCCATCAATGAAAAATTCATATCTCTCAGGTGGGGTGCTAACTCTACCAGATTTGCGAATGTTTTGTGTGTTTTGATCAACCATTTGATCATCCTCAACAACCACTTGTTGATTGCTAGTGTCAACCAAACGTGTATCGGCTTTTAGTTCTCGATCCTCTTCGAGTTCTACAGTTCTATCAGTTCCTTCCATAAGGAACCTTCTTTCCAAGAACTTAGCCTTTCGAGCTATAAACACTTTATGCTCGCTTGGATTGTAGAAATAATATCCCATCAAATCCGTGGGATATCCTACAAATATACACTTAGTGGATCGACATTCAAGTTTGTCAGGGGTTTAGATCTTAACATAAGCCTCACAACCCCATACCTTTAAATATGAAAATTTTGGAGCCTTTCCATGCCATATTTCAAAATGTGTCCTATCCACTTTCTTGGTTGGTGCCATATTTAAAATACGGGCAGCAGAGATCACAGCGAAACCCCAAAATGATAGAGGTAATGAGCATCTAGCCATCATGGATCGAACCATGTCCAATAAAGTTCGATTCCTCCTTTCGGACACACCATTATGTTGTGGTGTTCCAGGTGGAGTAAGTTGTGAGACAATCCCACAACTCCTAAGATGTTCTAGAAACGCATCATTGAGGTATTCACCTCCTCTATCGGAACGTAGTACTTTGATTGTTTTGTTGAGTTGATTTTGTACTTCATTTTGGAAGACTTTGAACATTTCAAAGGCCTCATTTTTGTGTCTTAACAAGAACACATACCCATAGCGACTATAATCGTCGGTAAAGGTAATGAAGTATCTTTCACCATTTCTTGTCATTGTCCTAAAAGGTCCACATACATCCGAATGTATGATACCTAATAAGTCTTTCGCCCTTTCATTTGTTCCATTAAAGGGTTCTTTGGTCATCTTTCCCAATAAACAAGATTCACATTCATCAAATGAATCAACATTTGATTTCAAAAGACCATTCTTTCGAAGTGTATGAATACGATTCTTGTTTATGTGACCAAGACGACAATGCCAAAGGAAAGTATTACTCAAATCCATTTTGAGTCTTTTGGTGTTAGCTTGGTACAACGAGTTATCAATGTATGAGTCATCATGAATTAATTCATAAATGCCATAAAACGGCATCGCTTTAAAATAAAAGACATTATCCATTAAAACATAAATACCATTATCAACAAACTTAAAGTCATAACCAGATTGTCTTAATACAGAAACAGAGATAATATTCCTAGTCAAACTAGGGGAATATAAAATGTTTTTCAAAACAATTTCCAAACCATTTGGAAGCTTTAAAACATAATCTCCTCGGGCTTGGATGTCAACCTTTGCTCCATTGCCCATGAAGAGACTTATATCTTCTTTCTTCACCTCATTTCTTCTTTTGAACCCCTGCAATGAATTGCATATGTGAGTTCCACATCCGGTATCCAATATCCTTGTGTTAGAAGAAATAATATTAAGATCAATGTGAATCATGAAATTTGTACCTGAGGTTTGCCCCGCATCCCTCTTAGCTTTCAACTCCTTGAGATAGGTCGGACAGTTTCTCATCCAATGACCTATCTCACCACAACCAAAGCACGGATCCTCAGCGCTAACCTTTAGCTTCTTTGGCTTTGGCTCCGCCTTTGTCTTTCCCTTGAACCCTTCTTGACTTGCCCCTTACCAACGGCAACCTTTGCTTTTGGTTCCGGGTGATGCCTTTTCTTTGAGCCACCCTCATTGATCGCAAGAACGGGTAAAACCTTTTTACCCATGCCGGCCTCGGCTGTCTTAAGCATTGCATGAAGCTCTCCAATGCTTTTGTCCCATCCATTCATGTTGTAGTTCATGACGAATGTCTCAAACCTTTTAGTTTAGCCATTTATGATTAAATCCGTGGCTAACTCTTTTGAGACGGGACAATTAAGCCGTTCAAGCCGATCAATGTGGCTCTTCATCTTAAGTACATAAGATGAAACAGATTGGGTTTCTTCCATATGACATGCATGAAGCGCTCGAACCGTTTTGAATCACTTAACCCGAGCTTGAGTAAGGAACATTTCCTTATGTTGGGTTATCATGTCATACGCCCCATGATTCTCGAAATCCTTTTGGATCTCAGGAATCATTGTTCCCAACATGAGGCAAGAAACTTGCACCGAATCTTCGGTGTATTTTAACCAATCCGCATAGGCATCCAAGTTATTGACATCGGGTTCATCGGGAATAGGATCGTCTAAAATATAAGACTTCTTTTCTTGCTTGAGAACAATTCTCAAGTTTCGATACCAATCCATGAAGTGTTAAAGTTTAGACGATCCTTATCCAGAATGGATCTTAGTGATAGATTATGCACGTGTGGGATAATTGCGTTCGGTGCGTTGTTTGCGGCCATCTAAAAGAATTTTAACAATGTTCAAATTAGTATTTTCGATATTAATAAAATTTTAATCTTTAATACCCTTTAAATGTCTCCAAGACAATTTTTGATTAAAATCTAGAACCCAACGTTTCATTCAAATAGTAGTTAGGTAACCTTTATCCTTCTATTCGAATTAACAAGGTAGTCAACGTTTGACAATTGCAACCCTTTGCAACTTCTAGTTTTATGGGATCTGTTAAACATCATATGTTTAGTTGGTATGTTAAATCCCATCAACACCTTTGAACGCCATGTTAAGGTGATCCTATAGTCATGGTTTCAAATCAAGTCGTCCTACTTATACACACGTGTGAGTTTACTCATACAAGTGGTTAGGTGATCCTAATGCCAAAAGTACTTGTAAAATCACCTTAAGATCACAAGTTTTCTTAAAAGTGCTTAGGTGATCCTAACTCACTTTCAAGTCTACAATTGACTTAAGTGTCGTATAAAAGGATGGTGTTTAACTTGTTTTTAAAAAGGGTTTTTATTTTTCTAAATTCTAGATTGGAAAACTATTTATTGTACCTTTCATTTGCATGCATTCAAATGTATGGTACTTAGTTGAAAAACCCATTTTCAATGTTCCAATTAATAAAACCCATTTTATTATGAAATCATTAGTTATTAATAAAACCAATTTTTATTACCTAACGATTTCTAAGGAACCAATTTTATGCTAGTTGATTTTAAGTTGTTAAGCAAACCATATTGCAAATAATAAGTAAATCAACCATGCAAGCACAAAATATACACAACCACAAGTTCATAACCATAGCCTCCTAATATTGACCACACTTGTTGACCGAAGACAAGTGTGTCAAAAAGTCTCTCCTAAGGGACCCAAAAGAACATGCACTTGTGTCGGTGAATTCCCACTTGATTCCGCATCCATATGCTCCAAGTGTTTACTCCCGGTGTTGTGGTCTTCATCATTTTATTTGGGCTTCCATCCATGCATATTCTTTTACAAAATATATCCTAATACATTTTTCTAGTAAAAGAAATACATCTAATCTACTTATTATTACAAGCCATATGAATGAATAAATATATTACAAACCCAAATAAATATTACAACCAAATCGAACGAACAAACAACCAACACAATCATTCAACCAAACACAAGGCCATGGCTAGGTTATGGACATCTATTACACATCCAAATATGCAATAATACAAGACCAAAATGGTTCCCCTTTTTACCTCAAAACTTTCGGCCAAAGCTTAAGCAAACCGAAAGTTTCGGGTTTTGTCCAAACAAACTAAACAATCATCCAAATGACTTGGTTTTTCAAGATTACCACATGCATGTAAAGTATAACCTTGAAAAACCATGGGGTAACCAAAACCCCAAAAAGTTTCGGCCAAATGGTGAAACCCACCATAAACCCGAAAAATTTTGGGTCTAATGAAGCATGCATTCGTATAAGCGGCTCTGATACCATTGTTGGGTTTTAACAAGATTATCAAAGTGATAAAATCCCTATTTTACCAAAAATGTAGCGGATATAAAAGTTTAAAATCTTGTTAATATGATATGTATAAAACAATTTTTAAACATGCAAAACCCAAACCTGGATCCAAATACGAATTACACACTATCAAATACATGCATGTCACTATATGTCCATGCATGTTACTACTACCTTTCAATATGACAAACCCGGGTGAAAGAGATGATGATTGAAAGGTAAGAACTTGAATATGGAAGCTCCTCAAGCCAGCATACCCCAAGCTTCAACAACACACCACTTCTAGCTAGGATTTGCACTTGAAATTTTCTTCTTCTTTTCTTATGTTGGATGAAAATACCCAAGAGAGGAAGAGAGAAAAGTTTACTTGGAAATTATGTGTGTTATGAAAGAATGAAAGAGAAAGACTTGGTTTTATTTAAAGGCATCTTTCTCTCCACCAATAATAACCATTGCATGTCTCCACTCACCTTGCATGTCTCCACTCAAACATATAATAATATTACATTTGAAAGAGTTATTATCTTTTTCTTTTATAAAACTTTAAACATATATATATATCCATACATATATACTTTTATAAGTTTATAACTTATAACTTATAAAACCTATTATATGTTAAGAGACATGCTTGGTTATTATTATTATTCACATATTGTTATTTAACCAACTTAATTAACACTATGTAATGTTCTTTCATAAAACATAAATCATCCATATGATTTGTTTATTACACAAGTACATTTTATTTAGAAACCCCTTTCCAAATAACTCAAGTGTTAATATACATTTGTTATGATCACATCATATATGAACGAATATTATCGGTGTTTGTCTAGCTTGTTATTGGGTATGACCCGACTTGGATCATAACGTACTAGCCACATCAATTTAATATGTCTCTTGGGCAGACCGAGTCCAACATAGGCCTCGGTTTGCCTAAACCCAACTTGCGATAAACGGAATACGGCATGAGATTAATTATCACTCAAGATGCAGGGAATCGTGAAACTCCAAGGATCAGACATCTTTTCTGGTAACTTTCTCAGCAAGACTGCAGAGCAACCAACACTCAGAGGAATGGAAGAGACTTAGGCTAACTTCTCTTTGTTCGAAAGAATATCCTTCAGGAACTCTGCGTATTTGGGCATTTACGTAAGTGCCTCAAGGAAAGGAATGTTAAGATGAAGCTGCATCAGGAGATCAAGAAATTTGGAGTTCCGCTCCTTGTCTCTATCCCTACGAACTCTCCCGGGTTATGGAAGTCTAGGTTTGTAGACTCTCGGTGGTGTGCTGGGTAATGGCTGGTTCTCGGCATGTGCTGTACTTCCGGGGCTGTGCCTTTGATGCACCTTTGCCGGTGGAGACTCCAACTGAATCTCCTCGTCTACCTGCTCCTCTACATCTCCGCAGGCTCGTCAACGACTCCTCTCGTCGCCTCCAGAATCACGGGCTCGTTACGTGCCCCTGCACCGCTCCTCGTCGTCACAGCCTTCACGAATGCCTTCGGATTTTGTTCAGTGTTACTTGGAAGTGTACCTGGCGACCTCTCATTTAGACAACTTGCTATCTCTCCCATCTGCCGCACAAGATTTTGAATTGACGCTCCTTGATTTATCATGAATGACTCGTGCTCCCGGAATTTTTCTTGAGCCTCTTTGTGACGGGAGTCCTCTCGAGTCATAAGCTGCGACAGCATCTGTGTCTACTGTGCCATCATCTCCTCTAATGTGGGCTTCTTCTCCCCGCTACTCGTTCCCTCACCGGAATCCTGGAATAGGCTCTGAAGCTGGTAGAAGCCGGACTGATTTCCGTTCCTCCAGTTGGAATTTTGGTTACCCCTCCACCCCGAGTTATAAGAATTGAAAGAGTTTTGATTTTGGTTTGGATTATTAACAAAGTCGACTGCCTCCTCCTGGAAACCTACGGGGCACTGAACGGTATCATGCCCCCCTCTACAGATCTCGCACAACTTACTTTTCAGTTGCAGGTCCTTCACGATCTTTTCCAACGCCTCAACCTGTTCTGCAAGTGTTGTGCTCGTGTCGACCGAGTGCATGTCGTGTGATAAGAAGTCGACAGTATTGGTACTCTTAACTGGTGGTCGCTGGTATCCACTCATGGCTAAACCATTAAACAAGGCAATGCACTAATCCGTATACTTCATTATCAATAGGTTACCTCCTGCAGCTGTCGAGCATACTCTGAGTCGCGTACGTCACTCCGTTGTAGAACTTCTCAAAAACTGCCCAGTCTTGTAGGCCGTGGTTTGGACATAAAGCAAGTAGATTTTTAAATCTCTCCCACGCCTCGTAGAAACTCTAGGTGTTTTCCATCTGGAATGAATGAATTTGGTTGCGCAAACAAGCGGCCTTAGCCAGAGGAACGTATTTTTCAAGAAATTGGGTCTGCATGGCAGCCCAAGTAGCAATGGATCCCTGTGGAAGGGACTCAAGCCACAGACTCGCATGATCAACGATTGAGAAAGGAAAGATTCAGAGTTTGATGGCGTCTTCGGATACGCCGGCAAGATGAAACGTGTCGCAAATTCGTGTAATGCGAGTGAGATGAGCATGTGGGTTCTCATGGAACAACCCGTGAAATTGAGCAGAATGAGCAATTGTGTTCAGAATATTAGATGGAATCTGCCAAGTAGTGAGAACTCCGATAGCTGGTGGAGCAATGTTGGATCTCACGCAAGCGTCGACCGGACGGGCCCGGTCTGCAACTTTCCTCCTCGGTGGTGGATTCTCGTCGCCCATAATCCTATCCCTAATGACGGGTTCAGAAAAAGTAGGAGAAGAGAATGTATTACCGACGGACATAGATGAACTGGAAGACGGTTTTGTACGACATCTCTCACGAAGCTCTCTCTCTGGTTCGGAAAATCCTTTGGTTTCTAGTGGTCCTAGAGATCGAGTACGTCGCATACAACTAATAAAATAAACAAAATAAACTAAACTTAACTAAACTATTTTAAACTAACAAACAAAACAAATAAGAAAAACAAGTAGTAAACAAGGCAAGTCCTAACTCGAGTCGTTCTCAATACGCCTCTAACCGTGTCCCCGGCAACGGCGCCAAAAACTTGATGTGTGTATAACGATGCTCTCACAACTAAGCTTTAAATTTATTAAACAAAAATCTTAAAGAAGCCACACAAAACCGGCAAGTGTACCGATCACTAATAGTATAGCACTAAGGAAGTTCGAGTGTCGAACACAAGGACACTTGAAAACGTATCTAATATTTAACCCAAATAAGACTCACCTAAGAATAATATATTTTAAATGAGTTTTAATTATTAACTACTTAACCTAACTTAAATTAACTTAAAGACTTAAACTAAGAAAACTAGAAGAAACTATGAAAATAAGTTTTATCAATGGGAAAAACATCTACCTAGGTAAGAATCCTATTGAAGGTATAGTAAGCTAATGGATTGTAGAATCTCACGACACCGGTTCCTAAGGATGACACAACTAAGGTTCACTCAGGAAGCTAGATTACCTCTCGATCTCACTAACAAACCCTAACCTACCCTTAATTGATTTTAAGAACAAAACCGAGTGACGAATTGTTAAAGTGCTCTAATGCCGACTCTCCTCTCGGTCTCACCGACACACTACCCTAATGGAGACGAATACTACATAACCAAGGATAGAGGAACAATTTATTTCAACTTAAACTAGGTCAACTAGTCGCTCACAAGCCCAAACCCGACAAGAACCGAACCCGCTCTCGCGCGATCCTAATCCTAACAAGTAAAAGCTATGAGACAACCCTACTTCCTATCACCTCTCGGTCTCTAAGAAGGTTTCTACCCGCTGATTATATGCAATTAATACACTCACTTAAACCCTACGGTTGTACTTCCCGCAAATAAACCCTAAACACTAAGTAAAGAGTCCTAACAAGCAACAATCAATCACAACTCATTCAATTAATAAAAGAAAGAGGTATATGAGTGTAATTAACAAATTCACAGCCACTAAACACAACCTAATTAAATGTTTAAACAAACTTTACATTAACAATTCAAGCCATGATCATCAATAATCCAAACTACTTACTAAAACCTAACAATAATCATCTAACCTAGGTAGAACTAACAAGTTTAGCTACACCTTGATTTTGGAAAGCAGCTAACAATGGATTTAAACATCATAAACATCAACATAAACATAATAAAACTCATTCAATATTCAAGAATAATCAAACACAAGTCAAACTTCAAATTACTTGCAAAACAATCCAACAAAAAGCTTAAACTTAACAAGTTAGGGTTCTTGAACAAAAGACAAAGTTTATGAATGAATTACTTAAGATTATATGATGAGTTTATGAGTGTATAAGAAGCCTAGTAGCTGTACCAAGTTAACCCGAGCCTTCCTTCTTCTTCCCTAGCCGCCAACAGCCCTCACCTAGCCGCCACCAATTTTTCTTTCTTCCTTTGCTTCTGGCTGATCGGAACTTTGTGTAGAGTTAGGGTTTTGTTATTTTTTTATAATTAATATAATATGGAATGTAAGGCTTGAACTTGTGGGCTTGGGTCGGGCCTTGACTTGTAGATTTAAAACTTAACCAAATAAGCACCTAAAGTCTTCAAATTTCACTTTTTTTTCCACCAAATCTCATAACCTACAAGTAAACATACATCTTTGTAAAATTAAGCATAAACAAGCTATAAAACTTAATAACTAAACTAATAAAGTAATTAAATCATGATAAAACGATAAGGAAAGTAAGTGTGTTTTACAACACATCAGTGGGGTTTGATTTAAGTTTTCATGTGAGTCATGGATTAGGGTTGGTGGTGGGTATTGGGTTAGGGTAGGTGGTCGTGAGTGAGGTGGTGAGAGAGGTGGTGACTGGGTAGTTTGGTTAGTTGCTGATGGTGGATAGGGTGGTGTTTGTGGTGGTGTGGTTATGGGTGTGGTTGGTGGTGTTGACGTGGGTTGAAACTCCCCCTGATCTTGTACTATATCATCAAAGTCTCCTTCACTTCCTCCTTCATTACCATCATCATCATCATCATTATCATCAGAATCATTATCATCACCGGAATCATCATTGTCACTCTCATCATCCTCTTCATCCTCCTCTGAGATTAACTTAGGTATTGGAACAACTTCAAAATCATCAACTAAAAGCCATGGTACAATTTCAAACACCTCCTCAGGATTGAACCTGCTTGTGCTGCCTGGATTTTCAATCTGTTGAAAAGTATTTGTATCTTGCAGCACATGTGTAGTTCCAACAGTGGGCAATCCTTCCAACTCTTGATTAAAAATAATCTGTAGAAACCTGGGATATGCCAAAAACTTCTTATTGTTCGGTTTTCTCAAGTTGCTCACCATTCCTTCAAAGATCATCTTGGAAAAGTTGAATGGTTGATTAAACACAACATCAACTGTAGCATTGGCCAAATCCTGACTCATAAGAGTCCATGATCCTTTCCTAGGGGCAAAACCCTGTATAATGTGGTGTATCAAGAATCTGTATAATATGGGGAACATCTTTTTTGGAATTGTCCTTCGTGCACCGTTCCCTAATATCCCATTGTTTGAACAAACACCTTGAGTAGTGTTCTGTGGTGAGGTGAATAGGGTTGGGATTAGCATCATTCAACTGCAAACATCTTCTTATCAACCCCTCTGTCACACGTATCTCCTGATTCGAAACTGTGGCTTCTATTCTTCTCCCATTCACATCGTCATAAAGCCTCCCTGGCCGACAAAAATCAAGGGAGTGATTTCTGTATATAACTGGGGATTCTGTCAGAGCGAAACGAATGTTTGACCGTTGTAACCATCTGATCATCGGAGCAACGTCATCATTGTCAGGAGTAATTTGTAACAGAGCGCACATATTGTGCTTATGCTCAAACAGATATCTCGGATCATTCTGATTCGCCATATCTGAACACATAAACAAACACAATCAAAGAAGAAATTAGTCCTAAAGTACACAACTTTAAGTAATTTCAAGTTATAAATTTGAATAAGAATAAAAGAAATATCATTAAGAACCTGATCTTCGACAAGTTTATAACCTACACATAAAACAGAGATTTAGTAATTATTAATAATCAAAGCCTAATATGACTTAATCGTGGTCGGAATACACTTGATTAAAGCTTACCGAGTTGGAAAAAGTGGGCTGGTAAATTATGGTTAGGAATTTGAGATTATCGCACGTTGGCCGTTGAGTATCTAAAACAAGGGTGAGAGAGTGGAAGGTGAGAGAGAAAGTGGGACAAATTTTCTCCAACTCCCTCTTATATACCTTTTTGAAAGTGGGTTTTAAATGCATTATGTCGTATAGTGAGTTAATAGCTGTCAAACAGTACTATTAATCTTAAAAAAATATTCACATATAAAACCTTTCTATATAAAGTTCATTTATCAAACCTTGCTCGGAAAAGTTCATTTTAGTTTACAAGGCTTGCTCGAAATCTTCCACTTTCTCAAAACTTTCTCATTTCAACAATTAAGAATATTAAAAATAGATCTAAGTAAAACGAAGAAAGCTTACTCGAAATACAAGATTGCTCGAGAACTAAATCACAAGAAATATAATCAAGTACCAAATATCAAGTAGAGAACCATGCTAGGAATCAATTAAGATACCCAAATAACTCTGATTTACTTCTAAATACTTACCTTACTCGAATATCTCAACCTATCACAACGCTACCCGTAAAGGTGAAATAGTTCACAAATATTCAATCAAGTATACTTAGATGAAAAGTATGCTCGAATAACTTCAAAAATACAAAGTGTGCTAGAAATGGCTTCTAAACACAAGATATACTCGGAAAGTAAAGTTTTGAAATTACCAAGTATATTAAGGGAACATCTGAAGATATCAAAGTGTGCCCGAAATATAAAGTGTGCTCGGGAAACTAGGTTTGCCCGAAAACACTTGTAATTTCAAAGAATCATAATCACAAATAACACATAGCTTGCTCGAAATGAGTTTAAACATTAAAACAAACACCTAAGTGTGCTATAAAGTCCAAAATCACTAAAGCTTGCTAGAATATCACCTAGTCACAAAGCTTGCTAGATTGACTTAAAACAACCTATAAAATAGCTAAGTTTGCTAGAAGGTATTGAAATCAACAAAGCTTGCTAGTGAACAGTGCAATCAATCATATCAACTAGTTTGCTAGAAACAGATGATCTTTCAAACAAATCACTAAAGTATGCTCAAAGTCCTAACTATATAAAAGCTTGCTAGTAAACATTATATTCAAACATTGACAAATATCAAGCCTGCTCGGAAAGTTAAGTTTCAAGTAAAATAGTGAACTCTACCCGAAAAATGTTAAATACTTCAAAGCATGCTCGAAATTGACAAACTTATATAAAACATCTAAGTATACTCGGAAAGGTTATAAAACATCAAACCTTACCCGCAAATACATATTCAACCTTTTTGAAGGTAAAATGCAACATTTTTGGACTTAAACACAATATCAGTTATATTTATCAATAAAAATCATGGTTTAAGAGCAAATGGTGCATTTAGAGATCAAATTTCAGTTATGTTTCTTTTCAAAACAATTTCTTTTCTTTTACTGAAAAGATCTCAAGAATGGGATCGTATTGACTAAGTAGTTTTTTCAATACTTCATTCTCGGCATTATTACGACAACATAGACAGGTGTTAGGTCTAGACTTAGCATGAATTTCGTCTCTTTGGTGATATGATTAGGTTTTACTTAATATGCAAAAAGTTAATTGGATAACACATATTGTTTTCTGATGCTCCATATCTATTCTCAAGGCTTATTTGGCTTTCTCCGGATCACCTCAATTTGACTTTGACCCCCTGGATTTGGTTAAAAACTTTTAATGACAGAATAGTTTTAAAGTTTAGATATTTCATTTCAAATTTAACAAACATATGTGAGGTTGAACGTTGGACTTACGGGACACACAAGTCGGACATACAGGCCTTTCATTCGGAATGTTTAAAGGAATTATATGATTGCCTCCACCCCTATAGTTCTAGAATTAACCCTCATGTTTGCATTTTCTTTATAAAAATCTGTGAACATGTATCAACCATTTATTGACAAAATATTTGAAATAAGGTAGTTCACATTTGTTCATTGTCATTCTTTTGTAAATATTTCTTTTAGAAAACCAAATACCAGCGGGCTTGTGTATGACTGGATAATCACTTTTCTGCCTATCATTTGGAAAGATTTATCTTGGAACATGCATAGACAACAATATAACTCCACATTAAGCTTAGAAGTTTCTTTATGTTTATATCACCTTAGATTTTACACATCATGAGAAAGAAACCATACATGTCAATGACTGTACTAAGTGCTTTTTTAGCTTGTTAAATCCATATGATTGGCTAAGCAGTCAATGTACTATCATTTCCCAATTAAATAAAGTTTAATACTCATTCACCCCAATATCTCTTAACTGTCAGGAAAATGGCTATCATGTTTGTTCAAAAGTGGTTAACAGGACCAAACATATATGTGAATACATGTCCTTTCAAATCAGAGTTATTGACATAATTTTAAGTGAAGGAACAGAAAACAAGTTACAATTGCCCCAAATGCTTTTAGTTTTCCAGGTTAATGGCTATCCTTTCATTCTGAGAACATATGATAATACCAAACATATACAAGTATATGTCCTTCCAACTTGAGCAAATGACATGATTTTAATCAAAAGTAAATCTTTGAGACTTTTCATTGAAAATTTTCTTTTAAGCTTCTATAAAGCTTTGAACTGAATAATATTACCATGTCTCTACACCATAAGCAACTTGCTCTTGTAGTTTCAAAAGATGTTTTGATCAAACATGTTTCCTAACAATTTTCAGTCACGCATATCATTTTTACTCAAAAACACATTTTGACACAATCACAGCATATCATATTCAAATCTTAACCATAAATGATATTATCAAAATAAGCAGACACCACATAATTCATAGTCTAGCAAATCCTAACAACATCATCTGATCAGAATAAACACATATTCAAACATTCAATCATGACATCAGATAAGCATATAATTAATTTTGACAATTCAAACTACTTATCATGACATCCTATAAGTCAACTGATAAACAATTATAAGCATCAATGATACCTACTTTGCATAGATAATCAGTTAAGCACATATCAGTTAACATCAAAAAAGTATCATAATCAAACATATACACACAACATTCACTAAGACTTTGAGAATATAGTCAGTTTGCACAGTCAAGCACACATCATCAATCAGACTTCATTGGGGTTGATCATTCCCAGGGCTTTTAGAAGATAGTTGAATCTGGTTCTATCAAGTGGTTTGGTGAATATGTCAGCCAAATTATCACTTGTATAAACTCTTTCCACTTCAATTAAACCTTTTTCACTACAATCTCTTATGAAGTGATGTCTAATTTCAATGTGCTTAGTCTTGGAATGTTGCATAGGATTTTTAACAATGAAAGATGCAGCAGTATTATCAATAAAAATAGGGGTGTTCAGAAAATTTAAACCATAGTCCAGCATCTAATTCTGAATCCAGAGGACTTGTGCACAGTAGGCAGATGCAGCAATGTATTCAGCTTCTGCAGTTGAGATTGACACAGTGGTCTGCTTCTTGCATTGCCATGACACCAATCTGTCACCCAAAAATTTACATCCTCCTGAAGTGGACTTCCTGCTCATATTACATCCATCATAATCACTATCTGTGTTGGCAATCATATCAAATGACTGGTTCTTTGGATACCAAATCCCCAAATCAGGTCTTCCCTTCAAATATCTAAAGATTCTCTTGACTGCATTCATGTGAAAAACCTTTGGACTTGACTGGAATCTTGCACAGACACACACAACAAACATGATATCTGGTCTTGAAGCAGTAAGATACATCAGAGACCCAATTTTAGCTCTGTATTCATTTTCATCCACTGGCTTCCCCTTTTCATCAGCTACCATCTTCTCTTTTGTATCCATAGGATTTGAAGCAGTCTTCAAATCATTGCATTTGAATTTGTCTAAGATGTCCTGCACATATTTAAACTGGTAGATGAAAATCCCATCAGCTTTCTGTTGAACTTGCAATCCAAGAAAGAAGTTCATTTCTCCCATTGAACTCATGTTGTATTTGGATTTCACCACCTCTTCAAACTCCATACACATCTGTTCATTGGTTGACCCAAAAATAGTTTCATCCACATAGACTTGCAGCAGCAACAAATCTTTTCTTTTCTTCTTGTAAAAGAGGGTCTTGTCAATGGCTCCCCTTTGGAAACCATGTTCAAGCAAAAGATTTGACAACTCATCATATCAAGCTATTGGAGCTTGATGCAATCCATACAAGGCTTTGTTTAACCTATACACCCTGTTAGGATACACTGGATCCTCAAAACCTGGTGGTTGAGTTACATACACCTCTTCTTCAGTCTTTCCATTTAGGAATGCAGATTTGACATCATGTTGGAATACCCTGATATTCTTTAAGGCAGCATAAGCTAAAAAGATTCTTATGGCTTCAAGTGTTGCAACATGTGCAAAGACTTCCTCAAAATCAATCCCTTCTTCTTGCAAGCATCCAAGTGCAACAAGTCTGGCTTTATTCTTAATCACAATACCCCTCTCATCTCTCTTATTTCTAAAAACCCATTTAGTTCCAATTGCATATCTGTTTCTTGGCCTGTCCATAAGTTCCCAAACATGTAGATCTCTGAACTGTGCCAACTCCTCTTGCATTGCTTCTACCCAAATGTAGTCCTTTAGAGCTTGAAAAATGTTCTTTGGTTCTATCTTGGATAGAAAGCAGGAGTACAAACAAATGCTTTCAAATTCAGAATGACTTCTTATAACTCTTTCATATATATCTCCAATGATGTTTTTAGAAAGGATGATTCTTTTCAATATAAGGGGTTTGAACTATCACATCTGCAAACAAAGTAGTGTCAAGATTTGATTCATTGAGATCTGGTTCATCAATGATCAAATCAGTTGTTTCAATATCAGCTTCAGGTGCTTCCTCATTGTTATGCCTTGATGTAGATGCACCATTTTCTCCCAAATTCAATATTTCAAACAAATCTTGAAACCTTGCTGTTGAAACTATCTCTTCTTCACCAGTTTGGTTGCTTGGATCTTCCCCATTTTGAACTTGATCATTCTGCACTTCCTGATTATCATCTGATTTATCATGTTCTGGTATTTGATTTTTTTCTTGATTATTATATTGAACTTGCTCAACATTTTCACTTGAGGGATCCTTTATGAATGTATATTCACTTTATTTACTTGCAACCTTTTTTCATAACTTTTCCAAGTCCAATGTTTTCTGATTTTTCTCTTCAATCACACTGGTCTTGTAAAATGAATCATTAAAGTCTTCAGTGTAGATCTTGAAAGACTTAACCAATTTTTTAAGATCAAACAGCCATGCTGCTCCATCAACTGTGTTGAACTGATTTTCATTAAAGATCACATCAGATGATTCAATCACAAGTAAATGATCTTTCACATATACCCTGTAGGCTTTTGAGTGTGTAGAGTAGCCAACAAAGAAGCAATCCAAGGATTTAGCTTGAAATTTGTTTAAATAATCTTTGGTGTTCAGAAGTGAACATTTGCATCCAAAGGGCTTGAGAAACTTGATATAGGGTTTTCTGTTAAAGAATATTTCATAAGGAGTCTTGTTATGCCTCTTATTAAGAAGTACCCTGTTCTGAACATAACAGGCTATGTTGATGGCTTCTGCCCAAAATGTAACTAGTAGATTAGCATCTGCTAGCATGGTTCTTGCAGCTTTAATTAGTGTTCTGTTTCTTCTTTCTACAACACCATTTTGTTCAGGAGTTCTAGGAGCTAAGAATTGTTGAAGTATACCTTTTTCTGCACAAAATTCTTCAATTACTCCATTCTTTAACTCAGTACCATTGTCACTCCTCATCACTTTAACCCTTTTATCCAGTTGATTCTCAATCCTGGTTACCAGCCTTTAATCAACTCTGCAGTCTCATCCTTTGTACTCAGGAAATAAACCCAAGTATATCTTGAATAATCATCAATGATCACTAGACAATATCTTTTTTTTCCTATGCTTGGGACACTCACAGGAACAAGAAGATCCATGTGAAGCATTTCAAGCACTTGATTAATTGAGTTGATGATTTTTATCTTATGAGAAGAATTGTGCTGCTTACCCTTTTGGCATGAGATACAATTATCATCCAATCTGAACTCCATTGTAGGTAGGCCAATTACATGCTCACCCTTAACAAGTTTGTTCATGTTCTTCAGATTCACATGACACAATTTCCAATGCCACAATTTTGACTCATTTTCAGTGGCTTTAGAAACAAAACAGGTACCTCCCCTTGAAACAACATCCTTCATGTTTAGTTCATATAAATTCCCATTCCTTGGGGCCATCATTATGATCATGTCAGGAGGGATCACATACTCTGGTCTAAGAATGAAACAGTGAGAATCATCAAATCCCACTTTATAACCCTTGTCACACATCTGGGATATGCTCAATAGGTTATACTGTAATCCCTCAACATAGAAGACATTGTCAAATGTGACTTTCCCATTTGTTAAGATACCCTTTCCAATACTTCTTCCTACATTCTCATCACTACCAAAGGCTACTGGACCTTCAAACTTCTCTTCATAGTTGACAAGTGACCTCTTGTCATAAGTCATGTGCCTGGAACTCCCACTATCCATATACCATATATCATTCAGTTGAGTGGATGGTTCCTGCACACATTGAAAGAGATTGATTAGTTGGGTGATGAAGTGCAAGATTTTCAACTTGCAAATCATCAGACTCATTAACAGTAGCAGCATTGAGAGTGAGTGTAATGGGTTCAGGATCTTCATGAGTCAACTCAAGATTATCTGAATTATCAGTTTCATAACCACATTCTCTTGGAGTTTTCACAAATGATGTTGGGCATGGACAATCATCCAATACAGTGACACACTCTTGGACTGCATAGTCAATTGGTCTTGGATAGACTTTCACTTCAGTATTCTTCTCCTCCTTAGCTTCAACTTTAGGTTTCCAGAGGAATCCTTGAGGTTCAAAACCACGTTTTAACAAGAACCTTTCATCACCAGTTAGTTCAGTTGGTTTCTTTCTTGAGAAAACATTTTTCTTCTCATTCTTATCAACATTTGGTGATCCTTGAGAATCATCAGACATAACTGAATTTGTGTATTGTATGGGGATAATTCTCAAAGGATGAAAGTTCTTTTTGACAACAGTTACAGACTTCTTGGGTGATTTACTTCTTCTGAATTGTTCACCCACATGTTTCACATCAATTTTCTTTCCTTTGGAACCTTCTCTGCAACTTTCTAAACATTTTCATTCAAAGTTTCCTTTTCACACACCTTTCCTTTTCCCATATATTCATCATACTTCTATTTGTACAGAACAAAATCTTGTCCAAATTTGAGCCTTTCATTGCAAATGACCATATTCATCACATTTTTGCACCACACTTTTTCTTTGAATATTTCATGATCACTTGCATTCTTGAACCTCTCACTTGGTCTAGGTGGTTTGACACCAAGTGATTTCTGAGTCTTCAACCCATCAAAGTCAATTGAGAAAGGAACAAATTCTTCTATCTTCATATCTTGTCTTTCAATTTTGCTCTTTACAAAAATGATTTTCTTCAAGCTCAAAGGTTCTTCATCCAGACTTCCCTTATGCCTTGATTGTCTCTTCTCATACTCCTCCATGGTTTCAAATTCACCAATATCAAATACTTCATAGCTTAAGAAGACAGGGTAAACAGGAATGAAGTTGTCACTAATGACTGTTTCATCTGCCTTCTTCGGTTTCTTCTCTTCTAACCTCTTCAATAGAGTTCTGCTTGGAGGTCTCACAACATTGTAACTAACCTTTTTCCTTTCACTATGTCAAAGGACACACGTTCTCTCTTCATTCTTTCATTCTGTTTCTTCACTTTGGTGTCATTGGTGGCAATAATGGAAGTTTGTCTATTGATTCTGGTTTCTTCAGTCTTCTGTTCTTTTCAGCAGCCTTGATTTCTTCATCTGTGATCTGATCACTTAACTCACACAAATCATCTGCATTTAGATCATCAGAATCGAAGTCATCCTCAGAGACTTGTACACCAACAGACTTCTCTTCCCTTACATCCTCTTTAACCACAAATTCTCCCTCTTCATTCACTTCTACCATCTTGTACATATCAATAAACTCTTCTTTGTCTTGAAACACATCTCTAAACTGTTGAAGATATCCATTTATCTTTTCTTTGTCAGCCTTGGGTAAAAAATTGTTGTTGAATGGTGGAGGAACAACCTTATATTTGTTTTCTTCTTTTATTTTGTTCATTATCCCATAGATGTTTCCTGTAGATACCAAATTCTTCAAAAATTCATTTTCAACAAGTAGCTTTGTGTTTTGAAGCTTTTCTTCAATAATCATATTTTTCAAACCATCTATCTCAGTTATGTATCTCTGTTCTGCTCTATAGCTACTAACACAATCATCTTCCAAGCTTTTAATTTTCTCTTCACTGATTTGATCACTAGCTTGATACCCATTGATTATGCTTTGTTTTCTGAAACACTCACTCTCTAGCTTGCCTACTTTTACAGTCAAAGCATCAATTGTTTCATGTAGATTAGTTAGAGAGGTTGAGTGTAGCTGAGAAGATGATGTTTCAGCCTCCTTTTCAGCAATAGCCATCAATGCAACATTTGCACTTGTGATATCCTTAACATGATCACTCCAATCAAAATTTCCTTCATGCTGAGTGGCAACAATAACATTTCCTTGGTTTCTTGGTTGATTGTTTCTGTTTGGATTGTTTGGGGCATTTTGGGTGTTTTGGTTGTTTATTTGAAAGTTTTGGTTCTGTGTCACAACTTGTTGATTGTTCATTGGAGCTTGCTGGAAGTTGTTGAAATTGGAATTGTTGTGGTAGTTATTGGGAATGTTGTTGTTGAAGTTGTTGTTTCTTGGCTGGTTCTGTTGAAATTGCAGCTGATTTCTTGGTTGGTTCTGGAACTGATTCATTTGAAAGTTTCTAAGCTGGTTGCATTCTCTAGCAAAATGTCCAGGTTGTTGGCAATTGTAACAGATTGCCTTGGACTTATCAAAGCCAATTTACTCATTTGGACCAGAGACTAGAGACCTTCCAGTCCTGTTGAACAGCCTCTTGCTTCTAAGGGCTAGCATTGCAGCCTGCCACTTGATGTCCATGTCTTCAAGATCATCGGCATCTATTTTTTCCAAGTCATCTTGGATGATACTTGTGTGAATCAAGTTCTTAGCAACAAATGCATTATATGATTCTGTAAACATGGAGAATAAAGCTTTAGTAGCATTCCCTTGAGCATTGCTTCCACTACTATAGGGCATATGTCCACTTGTCACTGGGACAGATTCATGGTCATCAATTAGTTGGACATTGAATCTTGACTGGCTGCCTTGGTGACTTGAACTCCCACCAATGAAAGATTTAGGTGTTTCAACACCATGATCATTTGGTTCCTCAGTGATGGGAATCTGTTGTTGATTCTTTATGGACAGATTTCCCATGGGTGCAATTAGGGCATTTGACACATGAAAGCATGGCTTCTCCTCCTTGATCATTTCGTTTTTGATCATCTCAATCTCAGCAGCCTGGAGGAAACAAATCACATCATCCAACTTAAGTGCTTCAAAGTTGGGTTTTTGAATGATTAATTTGCTGGCTGTATACCACTCATTTGGCATTGAGTTCAACAGCTTTGTGGTCAAATCTAGGTCTATAATCACATGGTCAGTTGTTCTCAGGTTATTCATAATTGCCAAAAATCTTTCAAGAATTGACTTCAATCTTTCTCCATCCTTGTACTTGAATCTCTTAAGTTGTTGCTTGAGTCTTTGTTTCTTGATATTCTTTAGCTCAGTGTTATCTTCAAACATTTCAAGGATTGCATCATACATAGCCTTAGCTGTTGTGTGATGAGCAACCTTGGTTAGAATTTCCCAAGACAGTCCTAGCTTGATCATAGCTAAGGCCCTGTCATCAATCATTCTCATTCTGTCAGTCACAACTTGATTGGGATTTGCACCATCAGCAACATGTGAACAGTCCTAATTGAGTTCCACATATCCACATCATTGTAACATACAGTTGCCTCAAACAGGACTTTCCATTTGACAAAATTCTCCTGCCCTTACAGTCTAGGAATTTTGTTAGTTGAAACCTCTTGCTCTTCAAAACCAGACATTTTGGTATTTTGAAAAGCAGAAACAGAAAATAGCTAAAAAAAAGTAAAAATCGAGTTTTGAAAATAATCAGATATGAGAATCAAATATCTAGATCTGATATCTCTGGTTCAATTGGAGCAAGATTAAGTAATAAAGATGCAAACTTTAATTTAAATAAGTAAAAGAAAAACCGGAAATTTGTAGATATAGAAAAGAATGAAGAACAGAGCAGCTGACGTCAGAATTCAATGAAACAGTGTTCTGCTTACGTCATCTTCCTTCTTCAGATCTTCAAATAGAAACAATTTCTTCACCCGAATCAGCAACGAACAAGCTCTGATATGACTTATCGGTCCCGAATAATCACTCACACTCGCTATTAAGTCATAACACGCACAATAAATGTGTCGACAAGAGAGTTAATGACAGTTGCTATTTTGGGTAAGAAAACTGTTTGTTAACGGCGGAATCAGAAAACAAACAGAGTTGTTGCTAGAGGCTTAATAAAATGTAACAGACACAAACAATCACTCAAAATATTTCCATTTATATAAATGATTCATACAAATGATAATCGGTTAGGGTTTCTTGTTTGGAAAGTTTTATCCTTACAATCCTAGGACAACCGTCACACTCAATATCAAAGAATATTCGTTTAGGTCTGAAAAGAGTAAAGGTTGTCTTATCTGTGGTAAGCGTGCCCTAAATTATTCTATTTATAGGTCTGCCACCACCTGACAGCTGTCCCATCTTCTAGAAACCCTAATGATTAAGACATACTCAAATTACATTTTCATAACTATACTAAGTGTAAAAACAGGTTTTCAGGGTAGAATTTGTATTACTTGTCTTCTCCGAGTAGGCATTGTGCCTTTTGTCTTTTACGAGTAGACCTGGTAACCTTGAAGTGTGATGGAGAACAGTTCTCCGAGTAAAATTTACTTAGAGTATTTTCCTAAGACAATACTCACCTAGCAGACTTCAATCTTCTTGATCATATCAAACTTTGCCCGATTTAATCTTACGAGCAAACTTGTTCTTCAGAGATCCTTTCAACTCTTTGATAGTGAATAACTTATTAGTAAAGCCAAGTGTGTTGGTAACACTGTAGCTTACTCGGAGTTGAACCTTGCCTGACGAAGTCCATAGGATAGTTCTTTTAACTTCCATCAAGCATGCTCGGACCACTGTTTTATTAATGAATACCTTGCTAGATCTTCCATATACTTGGCTTCAATCAGCTTGGTTAGCCAAGAGCCTAATCGGAAAGTAAACCTTGCTCGGTTATGAAGAACAACCTTGCTAGACATAGTGAACCCTGCTTGGATTGACACTAAAGAAGACTTCTAGAAGATAATCCTGCCCGAAGGACAAAATACCTTGCTAGGTCAAATAAACCTTGCCCGGGAGTCCAAGTGTGCTAGGATTCCATACTTAGCCATTTTCCGGGAGGTTGAGAAGATTCCAATCTTCCTTAATCATCGATAAGTCATTTCTAGTCAAATTCTTGACTAAAAAAACGAATTTTATGACACAATAACTAAGAGACATAATATTTTTGGTGATCAAGACACTAACAGGCTCGTGTATGACTGGGTAATTGCTTTTCTGCATACCAATCGTAGAGATGTATTTAGAGACATGCACACATCTTCAAAATGACTCCCCACAGTAAGTTTATATCACTTCAACTTTTACGCAACAAGGAAAGCTACCATGCAAATCAATGACTGTTCAATAGCCTTTTAATCCTAGTAACTTCACATGTTAGGCACATAGAATCAATTTATCTATCATTTTCCAAAGGTTGGATCAAATTTTCATTTTAAAAATGTTGCGCCTCTACAAAGCTCTTAACTGAATAATCATATCACTTCCCAAGTAGTTATTTAGAAGACCCCCCCCCCCTTTATAAATTCAGTCGCCCCATTCACTTTTAGTGTTCAGGTAAATGGCTATCCCGTATATCAATAAGTAGACAATAGGACCAAAGGTATAAAAATACATGTCCCTCGAAATTAAGTAACCAACACATTTTAAGCGAAAGAATCAAACAAAACACACAACAGTCGCCCCAGTCATTTTCAGTCTTCAGGTGAATGGCTATCCCGTGTATCTACAAGGTAAATAACAGGACCAAACATATACAAGTATATGTCCCTCATACTTAAGTAACCGACAAATTTTAAGCGAAAGAGTGCAAAAAAAATGTGAGGTCAAAGACTCACTCAAAAATAAACCAAATACAACTAATTAGAGAGCAGTTTGTGGGTGTCAAACACAGAGAGTTTGTGGAAAATGTGTTACTAAGTAGCTTTATAACCTGACTACATTAAATTCAACTAAATTGTATAAAAAGTAAATTCAAAGATTTGGTTGGTTGATTTGATAAACAAAAAGAACTGAAAACGAATAACAAGTTTTAACTGATTCAATAAAAAGAATGCTCTCTCCCGATTTCATGTCCAATATTGATAATGTTAACTTTTAATTTTCGGATGAACTACATAGACATAGTTCATGATTATGTGTTTGATTGTGATTAAAGAGGACAAAGTACCTAGATTGTAAAATTTCAAGATTGTCACTCGATAATCAGTTTTATATAGTCAACCCTAATTCCCTTCCAATAAATCCTGATTGCCTACGGCACCAAGAACCGATAGTCAAGAACACAAATTACACTATACTAACAATTACTAATCAAACTCACAATCACCATAGCAATATAATCAAAAGATGAAACTACTATCCCACAAATAACATAAACATTTAACAATCATTCAATGGAAAACCTTACAATTTGGGAGATAACACAAAGAAATTTAGCCACACATAATTCGGTTCATCATCACATCAAATAGAGTAAGCATATGAACAACAAACACCAAATCAATTATTTCAATCACCAAACTATTATTCTTGGACTCCAAATTCGCCTCTAGGTCGTTCTCAAGTGTTATATAGATGAAAAGACATGGAAAAACGGCCAAAAAGGCAAAGGAAATCGGCAGTTATGATTCCGAATCGTGGCCGAACGTGCCCACCGTGGGCCACAGTGGTCACCACGGTGGACTAGAACCCCATGGTATGGTGGGTTCTGGTCTATTATGATTAGTTGAAATGTGGCCCACGGTCCAGACCGTGGGCCATAGTGGTCTTTAGCATTTTTATTTTTTCTTTTGTCTCTTTCAGCCCCTTCACTCTCTGGTTCCTTCTGTTTTCTCCTTGTGCTCCATAGATTCTCCGGAACCTCCGTTTAACCTGCAGTTAACCACACAACAGTAGTTATCTAGTCCCGTTAAGTTAACACTTACTACATAGGTTTTTATATCATTTAATCTCACTTACGGGTCATACTCCGATGCACCCGTCACATTCCCACACTTAAATGATGCTTGTCCCATAGAAGCATCTCTAATTACATTTTTTTCATTTTAACTTATAACCACCAAACATACCACAAATCCGGTTTACTCAAAGTCCCAAGTCATACCATATTCCCTCTTTGTTCTTGGTTTGCACTAGTATACTTGATATTCTATTTAAACCATAGATATCTAACCAAACCTAACATGCTTTTGGTTTATACCCGTACATAAAACACGTTCACACATCAACCCTCTTCTCAATGATCATTCAAAGATTTTCAAATATAACCAATCCTCCTAGCATATGCTTGTACAATCATCAAATCTACACCTATATAGATGCTTTGACACAAGTGCAAATCAAGGGGGCTTAAAACGGTTTATAAAGGGGCTAGATGTAAGGGTATGGAAGGTAATATTTAAAGTAGCTCAAATGATCTGATCTGGTTTATTACAAATAAACTAAGTAAACAATGAAATAAACAACTATATACATCAATAACTTCTCTTTTTTTCATTTTTTTTAACTACGTAATACTTTGAACATTGCATATCTCTAACAAAACTCTTTTTTTTTGAAGCATAATAAACATAATGCTTATACATCCTATTAAGGAATACTAAAACAATTTCAAATACAAAGAAACCTACTAAGCCAGATCATCTCGCAATTTAACGTCGGGGTTGATTGAATTAAAATAATAAGTCCAAAATTGTTTTCTAAGGGAACCAACCCCCCGCCTCTCTCATTATCCACGCGCATATATGTGATGTATGAGGCCCAACCCCCAAAACCCACACTCGCACTCATCCAGACGAGACTTTAACCTAATTGCCTCTATCACTTTTGCACTTATGCCAAGCTAAGGTCTCGAAATGCACTAATTGCACAAGTTTTATCGAAGAATATCAACTTTCTCACCAATCTTTACTTTCTCAATGCGCAAGTGTACACAAACATGTTATGCAAGTTATTGCACCGAAAGCATGCTACCTTAATTAGAATACTACATAACCTCCTTTGTAAAACAACTAGGCAAACATGTCATTTAGGGAATTGTGACAATGAAAAGGGACCAAAACCATACCCCGCCATCTTACTACTTTCCGGTTTCTTTTAAATTTTTAATATTTTTTTTTGTTTTTCATCTTTTTCAATTTTTATTTCTTTTTCTTTTTTTGAAAAAACAAAAATTTCCCTCATCCCAACACTTGGGATACATTGTCCCCAATGTACGGTTTTGAGAAAATGAAAACAAACAAACTACTACTTAAAGACACTTTTCTTTCCTTCACGACCCACAACATTTAAAATAAGTGTTTCATCCTCCTCCCATCCACCCAAAAATAATTAACTCAAAAGATAAACAACTATACACAAATATACAAAACGGTGTTCACCTGACATGACAAGACACTATCAAAAGTAAGGCGGTCGAGCCGGCCCGAAGATGGACGTCATGAAATCCGAAAATTCCCCAAAATTAAACGCCTCGTCGCCGCCGCTAATACCTTCTCCTGATGGTGGTGGTGGTGCCATTGACTGCATTGGATCAACCCACATTGAGTGATGAAGTGGTGGTTCAACATAGCGTAAAGAACCGTCATATGGGGGTAGGGTCGTGCAATCCACAATTGGTGGATCCGGTACAACTGGTTCATCCGCATGCCATTGATCATGCATTCGTCTGTTCCTATCATTCATATACCGCATGTTCATTTCGTGCTCCAGCACGTAAGCTTGAGCACGGTTCCACATCTCCAATCTATCATGTCTCTCCTTCTCAGCCTGCTCAGCATAAGCCCCCATGAATGTTTGATGGTCGAATAAGGCACGAGACTCTTTCGACCAATTTCCACATGTTGAAGGCCTATGCCTTTCTACCACCTCGTTCATTGACCCCATATAGGACCAATTGTTACCATATAAATCATAACCTGAAGAATAATCCCAACTGTGACAATCGTCAATTTCAGGTTAACTCCGTTAACTCAACTCCGTCAATTCAAACTTAAAGATTACTGAATCTATAACGCACACCTCATTACATTTAAACTAGGGTTTAAATGACGCTTGACACTTACTACATGTGTAGTCTTTCAGGAATTGCACCGAAACGCAAACGAGTTGACGCAAAAGATTGGTGAATAAACGAAAAACGTCAAAACAATAGTTATGTGATAATTATGTGTTAGACCTATGTGTTATGTGATAACATGTTATATAACGTTAACTCAATGTGCAAACTAAGTTAATTAAGCTAGAAAAGTAGCATTTGAAAGTTGAGGGACTTAAGTGTAATATATTATTATTATTAATATTAACCTAAACCCTAACCTCCTTCTCTCCCTCCCCAAACCCGACGGCAGCTACCCCCCCCCTCCTTGCGATCGTCCTTCACACACACACATAATACTTGATTTTGATCTTGTCTTTCACAATTGAAGCATCCTACATCCGTTTCTAGCCATCTTCTACCTTCCTATTGCTTGTGTTGGTGTTTTTGAAGGTATAATTGTGAACCCTAGGTTCCGAAAATCTTCATATAGTGTGTTCATATGATTCGTTTGATTTGATGATGTATTGATGATGATTTGATAACTAGAATTGATATTATTACATGTTAATTGTTGTGTCTTTGATTTTGAGATCAAATAAAACCCTAACCATGTATGTATGGTGTAATTGATATGCATGGATAGTGGTTATGGTGTCTAGAATGTTATATGAATGAATTGTGGTCTATAGATGGTTAATATGTTGAGTTTTGTTGCAAACAGTTTCTGGACAGATTGTGTTGTTGATGTTCAATTGACTGTAACGGGGTGTAAATGTGAAAATTGGTCGAGATAATTGATACTAAAGTAAACTAGGTTGAGTCTAGTTTCTAAAGAATATAAATTTGCAAATTTTGAACATGTAAAAGTTAACTTTTATGATTTTACAAAATCGTTGTGCAAATCAGAATTGTGAGACCTGCTGTTAGGTTATCTTGTAAATATTATATCTCATGAACTACGAGACCAATTGGGTTGGTTCCACTTCTGGAAGTTGACTTGTTGAGTTAGGGACCTAACCCAAGTGGTCTTGCATTTGTTGGATTTTTCGTTTAACGGGAATTTCAAATAACATTCTGTTGCGCATAAATTTGAGTGTTGTGAGTTTGCTGTGGTAAATTGATCATTGTGAAAAATATATATGGAATAAAAATACAACAAAATATGTTCTGGAAACCTAACACATACATTCTTTTGTGATGATTTTTGATAAATTAATTGAGATGCTATGATCAGTGGAATAGACTAGTTTTTCAAGTAGAATTCTGTCGATAAGAAAACTAGTTGCTGAATTTTGCAAAAGTTGCATGAAACATGGTTATTGCTAAATGATTGTCGTGTTTTGACCAAATTGCCCTTGCGGGGAATAATTGCTAGTTAATTGTTATAATTTGACCAAATTGCCCCTGCGGGGAATAGTTGCTAGTGATGTGCATTATTAATACATGACATGTAAATAATTGTTCACACATGTATCGTATCACAAATGTACTTGTTAAGTCACACACGATTCACAAACAAACACGAAACGTATCTTGTGCTTAGGAATTATGTTCCGGGTCTAGAGACTCGATATTAGTTCCGATACTTAGAAAATCTCCTTGTTGTTTTAGAACGCTAGAGAGAGTCTGTGACGCGCATCACTTGGTGATTTATTTTGGGAATTCTTCGCAAACAGTGAGTTTCACTTTCCCCTTTTAATCTCTTTAAACGCTTTTCACTTGGGGGAGATAACATACTCCGAAAACGCTTTTAGATTTTGTTAGTAGATTATATATCACTTGTAAAGGCTAAGTGGCAAACGAAACAATTGAAGTCCTACACATCGAACCGTTTAGTATTGGAAAATAGCGAGTCACTGTTGAGTAGTACTACTGGGTTCGACAAACCCCACCCAACGCTAAGCTCGACTGGAGGTCGAGTGGGTGTAATTTTGGCTAACACATTACCATGGTCGGGATAAACCTGGTGGCAAGGCACATGATAAACAGTCAGCTTCGGTGTCGAACACTTAGTAATACTTGTTGTATAGGCTAGCTACCTATCAATATATAATTGATTTAACACTATCTGGTAACGCAAAACGCTGAACGCAAAACGCTAAACGCTTTATTTTATGTAAACTTGTGAACTCACCAACCTCGTGTTGACACTTTTAGTATGTTATTCTCAGGTAGCCGAAGCGGGCGTGCGGTATAGGATCATGCATGGCTTTTGAACATTCTAATATGCAAACATGTTTTTAACTATTATTACTTGGGTTTTTAAGTCGTCCTGCGTGACACAACTTTTGTCTTTTGGTTTCTACGCTTCCGCACTTAATTTCATTTAAACGTTTTTATGGTTTGATTATAACTAATGATTCCGATCCTGTTAGTTCACACCCTCTGACGGTAAAACTCCGTTAGTGGATTTTGAGGGTGTGACAGATTGGTATCAGAGCCATTGGTTATAGCGAACTAGAAATTGAATGCATACTAGACTATAACCGTGACGACCCATTAGTTATAATGATACGCATTGCATAAGTTTGTGTAGTCTTTGTTATCTTATCTCTTTACCTCTTTCACTCATACGCGCGCATACACGGCTTACCTGTTGGGATGTCGACGCCACCATCATCATCATCCGATTAGATGACTCATGCTCATGGGAAGGAGCCGTAGCTACCTACCTCATCGCCACCCCGTATAGTCCCAGAACTCGAAGCTCCTGCACCGAAGAGGTATCGCTTATCCGGAGGCCTGTACAAAAACGAAGTTAGCTGGGATTGGTACCCTAATATGATTAGGCGTATGGTCTATCGCGAACAAGTTCCCCCGCTACCACACCCGAACCATCCTGCTTACCCCAACACCCTACCACCCATAACCGAACCTGTAGAGCGTGTTCTCGCAGCTGTCGTTTCTTGTTTGGAGCGTGATGTGGGTTACATGCGCTATACGAGAGCGAACGTATCTGGACTTTTAAAAGATGGAACCGAGACTAAGGAGGAACTTTCCCGCATGACAGCGGCAATGAAGGAAATGCAAGAGGCTAGTGATCAACAGATGAAGTTTATGAGAAAGTTGCAAGCCGAGATGATAGACTTGCAAGAGCAACTCCAAGTGGCAAGGACCCGAACCGAGATAGCTTTAGAGCGTTGCGATGTTTTACAAATGCAAGTTGCTCAGAACGCAGCCGAACCTGAGGCAGAGCCTGAAGAGGAACCCGAAGAAGATCCCGAAGAGGAGCCTGCGGAGGATCCCGAGGAAGATCCCGAGGAGGAACCTGAAGAGGAACCGGAGGAAATTTCCCGCCTATGGCGTGTTGCATATGAAACCGAAAAAAAATTCATGTTTAACATTTTATGCTGTGATTCTAGGAAATGGCAGGAAGGAACGCTGGACACGGTCGTGGTAACATCAACTTGACTGCAGCAGAACTCCAAACCCTGCTGAGCGACCACGCGGCGGCCGCTCTAGCCGCAAATGTCCAAAACCAAGCTGGAGGTCCAATTGGAACGTGTACCTTCAAGAATTACCTTGACTGCAAGCCCAGTACGTTTAAGGGCACTATAGCTCCCTGCGTTGGGCTGAGAATGCCGAATCGGCGTTTGAAATGTGTAATTGCCCCCCTGCCAGTAGGGTCAAATTTGCTGCTGGAACACTTGAAGATTCTGCCCTCACTTGGTGGAATTCAAACGTGCAGATCCTTGGATTGGAACTGGCTAACACTATGAACTGGGAGGAGTTCAAGAACATGATGCGAGAAGAGTACTGTCCTAGGGAGGAGATTGCAAAGATGGAATCTGAGTTTTGGTCATTAAAGATGGTGGGTTCAGAAATCGAAGCCTACACCACCCATTCTCACGAGTTAGCTGTGATGTGTCCACGGACGGTAGACCCGCCTAGTAAGAGGATTGAAATGTATATTGATGGGGTAGCACCGCAAATTCATGGCATGGTGACGTCTTCCAGACCAGCCACGATTCAACAAGCGATCCGGTTAGCTCACAAACTGACGGATCAAGCAGTGACCCAAGGTGCGTTACCACCTAGGGGTTCAACCGCTAAGGCCCGTGACAACCCGAGTACTGACAACAACAGCAACAACAACCCGAGCAATGGAAAGAGAAAGTTTGACAACACCAGATCCTCATCCTCGAACCCCCCACAGCAACAACACTACCGTAAGCCCGAACTCACTCGGGGCTTCAACAATCAGGGTCACAACAACAATAAAAACGGTGGCGGGCAGGGTTCGAGCGGATATGCTGGGAAATATCCGAAGTGCAACAGGTGCAATTATCATCATGCTTGCCCGTGTGACCGTGTCAAGTGTCTGAGATGCGGAAAGATGGGTCACCAGGCAAAGGAATGTAGAGGAGACGTTGCGGCAAAGGGTGCTCCTAAACCACCTATGACGGCTAAGGGATGTTTCGAATGTGGTCAGGAGGGTCATTCAGGAAAGATTGTCCCAAGCTGAAACAGAACGACAACAATGGAGGTAATGGAAGTGGCAGTGGTGGTGGAAACAATGGTAAAGGAAGAGCTTTTGTTATTGGGTCGGGTCAAGCCAGCAATGATCCGTACGTGGGGACTGGTAAGTTCCCTGTGAACGATTGTTTTGCTTCTGTATTGTTTGACACCGGAGCTGATAGGAGTTTTGTGTCGAAAGCCTTTAGTCAACTCTTAGACTTAACTCCAACCCCGTTAGATGCTAAGTTTCCAGTAGAATTAGCCGACGGAAAGTCTGTAGAAACGACTCATGTACTTGTGGGATGTAAGTTGAAACTGTCAGGTCATATTTTTGATATCGACCTTATACCTTTTACGCTTGGTAGTTTTGATGTCGTTGTCGGCATGGACTGGTTAACTGAGAACCGAGCGGAGATTATATGTCACGACAAGATAGTCCACATCACTACCCCTTCCGGCGAGATCATTTTGATCCAGGGAGAGAAGCGCGGCATGACCACTAGCGTCATCACCCTTATGAAGGCGCGGAAGTATCTACGAAAGGGTCATCCGGCAATTTTAGCGCATATTGTCGAGAAACCCACGGAGGAGAAATGAATCGAAGATATACCGATTGTGCGAGATTTTCCGGAAGTTTTCCCGGAGGATTTGCCTAGACTCCTTCCTATTCGACAAGTCGAATTCCAAATCGAATTGACCCCCGGTGCAGCGCCCATAGCACGAGCCCCGTATCGGCTCGCACCGGCGGAACTTCAGGAGTTGTCCACTCAGTTGCAAGATTTGTTGGATAAAGGTTTTATCCGACCTAGCTCATCGCTATGGGGAGCCCCTAGCTTATTTGTCCGAAAGAAGGACGGGACTTTCCGAATGTGTATCGACTACCGGGAGTTGAACAAGGTGACGATTTAGAACCGTTATCCCTTACCTCGAATTGATGATCTGTTTGACCAGCTTCAAGGATCGAGTTACTACTCGAAGATCGATCTGCGGTCTGGTTACCATCAACTAAGAGTACGCGAAGAAGATATTTCAAAGACGGCTTTCAGGACTCGGTATGGTCACTATGAGTTTTCAGTTATGCCTTTTGGCTTAACCAACGCACCAGCCGTATTCATGGATCTCATGAATCGAGTATGCAAGGCGTACCTCGACAAGTTTGTGATTGTGTTTATTGATGATATCCTGGTCTATTCCAAGGACATGGCAGATCATGAAGAACACCTGAGGTTAATTCTGGAATTGTTGAAGAAGGAACAACTATACGCTAAACTCTCGAAATGCGAATTTTGGCTTCGCGAGGTTCACTTCTTAGGACATGTGATTAACGAGAATGGTATCCATGTCGATCCCGGTAAGGTAGAGGCTATCAAAAACCTGGAAGCACCTAAGACCCCAACTGAGGTGCGGCAATTCCTAGGACTGGCTGGCTACTACCGGCGTTTTATCGAGGGATTTTTAAAGATTGCTCAACCCCTCACCGCTCTGACTCACAAGGGTACTAAGTACAATTGGGGTGACGCATAAGAATCCGCTTTTCAACTGTTGAAAACCAAACTCTGTAGCGCCCCTATTCTAGCCCTTCCCGAGGGAACAGAGAATTTTGAGGTGCATTGTGACGCATCGAAACAAGGTCTCGGTTGCGTGCTGATGCAACTCGAGAAGGTTATAGCCTATGCCTCTCGACAACTACGGATTCACGAGAAGAACTACATGACCCATGACTTGGAACTTGGAGCTGTGGTGTTTGCCCTTAAGATATGGAGGCATTACTTGTACGGTACCAAGTTTACCATTTACACCGACCACAAGAGTCTCCAACATATCTACGATCCGAAGGAGCTGAACATGCGACAGCGTCGTTGGGTCGAGCTGCTTAAGGATTATGATTGTGTCATCAAGTACCACCCTGGCAAGGCCAATGTAGTGGCCGATGCCCTCAGCAGAAAAGAAACCGATAAACCCAGGCGGGTGCGAGCATTGCAACTCACGATTCATGCCAACTTACCCGATCAGATTCGCGAGGTGCAACTCGAAGCTTTGAAAGATGATAATTTTCCATCAGAACTCATGCGGGGCATGAACAAACAACTTGAAACCAAATCGGACGGGGTCCGATATTTTGAGAACCGGATTTGGGTTCCACGATACGGAGAGTTGAGAACTCCAGTGATTGACGAAGCTCACAAGTCCCTATATTCTATCCACCCTGGCTCAGATAAAATGTACCATGACTTAAAGGCACTTTACTGGTGGCCGAACATGAAAGCCGACATTGCCACCTACGTGAGCGAATGCTTTACTTGTGCCAGAGTCAAAATAGAATACCAGAAACCATCTGGCCTGCTACAGCAATCGGAACTTCCAATGTGGAAATGGGAACACATTTCAATGGATTTTATCACGGGATTACCTAAAACACCGACGGGATGCGATACCATCTGGGTGATCGTTGACCGGTTGACTAAGTCGGCACACTTCTTAGCGATTAAGGAATCGGACAAAATGGAAAGACTGACTCGCGTCTACATGAAAGAAGTGGTGTCTAGACACGGAGTGCCTGTCTCAATCATTTCTGATCGAGATTCCCGTTTCACTTCGCACTTTGGAAGTCACTGCAAAGCGCACTAGGCACCCGTCTTGATATGAGCACAGCATACCATCCCCAGACGGATGGGCAAAGTGAACGAACTATTCAGACCTTAGAGGACATGTTGCGTGCATGCGTGTTGGATTTCGGAAAAAGTTGGGAACCTCACCTACCTTTGGTAGAGTTTTCGTTTAATAACAGCTACCACGCAAGTATTAAAGCAGCGCCGTTTGAAGCATTGTACGGACGGAAGTGTCGATCACCTCTCTGCTGGGCAGAGGTGGGTGACAGCCAAATCACTGGTCCAGAACTAGTACTCGAAACTTCGGAAAAGATTGTTCAAATCCGAAACCGCATGGCAGCAGCACGAGATCGCCAAAAGAGTTACGCCGACAAGCGCCGAAAACCACTCGAATTTCAAGTGAACGACCAAGTATTGCTCAAAGTCTCACCTTGGAAAGGTGTGGTTCGCTTTGGGAAGCGAAACAAATCAACCCACGATACGTTGGTCCTTACCGGATAATTGAACGCATTGGTCCGGTGGCGTACCGACTGGACCTACCAACGGAACTCAGTGGCGTACACAATGTATTCCACGTATCCAATCTGAAGAAATGCCTTTCCGATGAAACCCAAGCAGTTCCTTTGGACGAATTGCAAGTTGATGAACAGTTACGCTACATTGAAGAACCAGTCGAGGTTTTGGATTGGGAAACCAAAACGCTCAAGCGCAGCAAAATTCCAATCGTTAAGGTTCGTTCGAACTCGAGACGTGGACCGGAGTTCACGTGGGAACGCGAGGATCAAATGATGAAAAAGTATCCTCACCTTTTTGAAGGGCTGACCAAACACAGAAAACCGCGAAACCCGACAAACCGTCAGAAATCACCGGAGGTATGAATTAAATTTCGGGACGAAATTTCTTTCTACTAGGGGATGATATGACAAACTGAATATTTTTCTTACTTTTTCAGACACTCATCACGACTTGACTCAAATTTTCGGGACGAAAATTCTTTGACATGGGAATGATGTGACAATCGTCAATTTCAGGTTAACTCCGTTAACTCAACTCCGTCAATTCAAACTTAAAGATTACTGAATCTATAACGCACACCTCATTACATTTAAACTAGGGTTTAAATGACGCTTGACACTTACTACATGTGTAGTCTTTCGGGAATTGCACCAAAACGCAAACGAGTTGACGCAAACAATTGGTGAATAAACGAAAATGTCAAAACAATAATTATGTGATAATTATGTGTTAGACTTATGTGTTATGTGATAACATGTTATATAACATTAACTCAATGTGCAAACTAATTTAATTAAGCTAGAAAAGTAGCATTTGAAAGTTGAGGGACTTAAGTGTAATATATTATTATTATTAATATTAACCTAAACCATAACCTCCTTCTCTCCCTCCCCAAACCCGACGGCAGCTACCCCCGCCCCTCCTTGCGATCGGCCTTCACACACACACATAATACTTGATTTTCATCTTGTCTTTCTCAATTGAAGCATCCTACATCCATTTCTAGCCATCTTCTACCTTCCTATTGCTTGTGTTGGTGTTTTTGAAGGTATAATTGTGAACCCTAGGTTCCGAAAATCTTCATATAATGTGCTCATATGATTCGTTTGATTTGATGATGATTTGATAACTAGAATTGATATTATTACATGTTAATTGTTGTGTCTTTGATTTTGAGATCAAATAAAACCCTAACCATGTATGTATGGTGTAATTGATATGCATGGATAGTGGTTATGGTGTCTAGAATGTTATATGAATGAATTGTGGTCTATAGATGGTTAATATGTTGAGTTTTGTTGCAAACAGTTTCTGGACAGATTGTGTTGTTGATGTTCAATTGACTGTAACGGGGTGTAAATTTAAAAATTGGTCGAGATAATTGATACTAATGTAAACTAGGTTGAGTCTAGTTTCTAAAGAATATAAATTTGCAAATTTTTAACGTGTAAAAGTTAACTTTTATGATTTTACAAAATCATTGTGCAAATCTGAATTGTGAGACCTGCTGTTAGGTTATCTTGTAAATATTATATCTCATGAACTACGAGACCAATTGGGTTGGTTCCACTTCTGGAAGTTGACTTGTTGAGTTAGGGACCTAACCCAAGTGGTCTTGCATTTGTTGGATTTTTCGTTTAACGGGAATTTCAAATAACATTCTGTTGCGCATAAATTTGAGTATTGTGAGTTTGCTGTGGTAAATTGATCATTGTGAAAAATATATATGGAATAAAAATACAACAAAATATGTTCTGGAAACCTAACACATACATTCTTTTGTGATGATTTTTGATAAATTAATTGAGATGCTATGATCAGTGGAATAGACTAGTTTTTCAAGTAGAATTCTGTCGATAAGAAAACTAGTTGCTGAATTTTGCAAAAGTTGCATGAAACATGGTTATTGCTAAATGATTGTCGTGTTTTGACCAAATTGCCCTTGCGGGGAATAATTGCTAGTTAATTGTTATAATTTGACCAAATTGCCCCTGCGGGGAATAGTTGCTAGTGATGTGCATTATTAATACATGACATGTAAATAATTGTTCACACATGTATCGTATCACAAATGTACTTGTTAAGTCACACACGATTCACAAACAAACACGAAACGTATCTTGTGCTTAGGAATTATGTGCCGGGTCTAGAGACTCGATATTAGTTCTGATACTTAGAAAATCTCCTTGTTGTTTTAGAACGCTATAGAGAGTTTTCTGTGACGCGCATCACTTGGTGATTTATTTTGGGAATTCTTCGCAAACAGTGAGTTTCACTTTCCTCTTTTAAACTCTTTAAACGCTTTTCACTTGGGGGAGATAACATACTCCGAAAACGCTTTTAGATTTTGTTAGTAGATTATATATCACTTGTAAAGGCTAAGTGGCAAACGTACAATTGAAGTCCTACACATCGAACCGTTTAGTATTGGAAAATAGCGAGTCACTGTTGAGTAGTACTACTGGGTTTGACAAACCCCACCCAACGCTAAGCTCGACTGGAGGTCGAGTGGGTGTAATTTTGGCTAACACATTACCATGGTCGGGATAGACCTGGTGGCAAGGCACATGATAAACAGTCAGCTTCGGTGTCGAACACTTAGTAATACTTGTTTTATAGGCTAGCTACCTATCGATATATAATTGATTTAACACTATCTGGTAACACAAAACGCTGAACGCAAAATGCTAAACGCTTTATTTTATGTAAACTTGTGAACTCACCAACCTCGTGTTGACAATTTTAGTATGTTATTCTCAGGTAGCCGAGGCGGGCGCGCGGTATAGGATCATGCATGGTTTTTTAACATTCTGATATGCAAACATGTTTTTAACTATTATTACTTGGGTTTTTAAGTCGTCCTGCGTGACGCAACTTTTGTCTTTTGGTTTCTACGCTTCCGCACTTAATTTCATTTAAAAGTTTTTATGGTTTGATTATAACTAATGATTCCGATCCTGTTAGTTCACACCCTCTGACGGTAAAACTCCGTTAGTGGATTTTGAGGGTGTGACACCAACCCCCGTGTAGCGAATTACTACCATCACCTACCTCCATGTACTCCGGTTCAACCATATCATCCACTTTTTCCCCTTGTTCATCCACATCCTCTTCCACATCTTCTCTCAACACTCTCCATCTCACATTATCGTTCACTAGCTGATGATGCATGTCACTTTGAGTATATATCCATCCCAGTAGATCCTTCAACTTGAACTCCTTAAACACTTTAGTTATCCCCACAGAATCCTCATTAATCACACCATGAAACTTTAATAGTGTGGCGATCAGTCGACAATGCGGTATTAACTTCCTCTTGTTGCTCTCGCAACTGATTCAAATATTGTGCATGACTAAATAGCGGAAAGAGATGAATGGTTTCCCACACATTAACGCATACAAAATGGGAATATCACTATTCCTCACAATTGAAATGCCCCCCTGATGGGGCACCACATTAGACAAACAAATCGTCATCAACAAATTTGCTTCAATCTTCATGTCATTTCTCTTAATCTGTGGGTTCAAACCCCGACCCCCTTTTAGAACCTTTTCCAAAATGTTGTGCCATTATGGATATTTGTCAGGGCATTCAAACAAATCTTTTATCGCTGGGTACACATACGAGTTAGTCAGCTTGCTATCAAATAGGGCAATCTGATTAAATGTGTTAAAAGACATCACAACTTCACGTCCACCCACCGTTTCGATCAGTTTCATGTCGTAACCTTTCTTATACGTGGGACATCTAAATGTTGACACCCATTCCTCAATCTCCATATCATACAAAGTATTACTCTCTCCATCATAACACTAAAGCGCTGCTTCCGAACCTAACACTTCAAATTTATCAAATAACCCAAACGCCTCAAAAACCGGGATCAATTACCTCTTTTTCACATGTATACCCCTCAATCGTATTCTGCAAAGTGCTCATTTTATTTTTGAACAATTCCGGTTGCCATTCTAACGCATATGTTGACAACACCTTACCCCTCCAATTGGGTTTTTCAGTTGGTACATGCACTCGTGCTTGTTCTTCCTGCATTCTCTGTCTTTTTGCTTAGGCTGCTTGGCCACTAGAAGATGAGGCCTTCCCTTTTCCTTTATCCGAAGGTCTACCCATCTACACACAAAAATCACTCCAAACATACCAAGTTATTCAACATACACATCCGCACACTTTCTTGTTACTATGGTTGTGTATATTCAACCATTAGTCAATTTACCAAAATCCAAAAACTTAACTAAAATTCTTGATTTCCCATTTATCAATATAAAAACCATATGCTTAAGAACTAATCCACCACCACAATGTATAACCATTATACTAATTAACCAAACAAGCAAGTGGGTGTAGTTCACATCAATTCTACCTTAACACTATTTTTTTCAATGCATACAAGAGAATTGTCAAAAACATACCTTTATTGTTGAATAGGGTAAAAACTAATTCTTTTTTCACAAATGGTAAAAACCCCCAAAATGTTTTTAAGAAATTCGTCAACCCAATGCTCAACAAATGGATTAACACTTAGAAAATAGTGGAATTAGACTAGATATTGTTAATCCTCACGAAAATCCAATCAAAATAAGGTTAAGAATCTTAGAAATTGACGGTTATATGTGAGTTAGGGTTTGTAGAGAGGTTGTGTGGAGAAGATGATAGTGAGTAGGTGAAATTGAAAGTAAAGAATGAAAGTGGGTATAATTTGTGGTGTAGAATGGTGCTAACATAAATTATTTTTCATTTTTTATTAACCAAAACCAGTCCAAAGTCATCAGTCCTCGCCGCACCGTGGGCCACGGTTCACACTGTGGTCCCCGGTTTACATTATTATGCTCGACTGTCAGCTGTGGACCGTGGCCCATGGTCCACACCGTGTGCCACGGTCAGATTGTGTCAAATCAGACAGACCACACCATACCTTGGTGTGGTCTGCCACTGTGAGGCACGGTTCACTCACCGTGGGCCATGGTCTCCACCGTGGTCCGCAGTTTACCAAAAAAACTTTTTTTTAACACAAAGATAAAACAAATGACAAAAAGCTAAGCTTACTTATAAAAACAAGAAATTACACCACCCCCCGTTAAAAACCCGAGTTGTCCCCAACACGGTTGGGCAATTCATATAAATTTCCCCACACTTGATTTGGACATACTCTAAAGCGTGAAAGGTAATTTTTTAAAAACCAAATTTCAGCAAAAAGCTAAACTAAATTATACAATATACCTGGACCTTTACGAAGTGGAAACATCCAGTGAGCTTAGGAAGAAACTCACCTTGTCATCTTCAAGCATATTAACATCTTTACCTTCTAAGTATGGTGTGAGGCGATGTCCATTCACAACTTGTTTAACTTGATTTTGCATATCTTCAATCTCAACATCACCAAACCTCCCTACTCTTGTGATGACATAAGGACCCATCCACTTGCTTTTTGCCTTCCCATGAAACAATTAGAGTTGAATTTTACAACCATACTTTTTTCCCTACTTCACAGATGTTCTCTTCCTTATCTTAGTATCATGCACCCTTAATTTTTCTTTATAAGCCGAGGCACGTTCATAAGCTTCATCCCGGATTTCCTCTAGTTCACTCAACTTCAACTTCCTCAACTTGTTGGCTTCATGATAATCCATATTAACACTCTTAATTGTCCATAATGTCTGGTGAGCCAACAGCATTGGAAAATGAAAACCAAGGTGTGGTGCCAATCAGTGTCTTATAAGCGGTTCGATGTGCCCATAATGCATCATCCAACTTAACCGACCAATCTATCCTATCAACCTGAACCGTTTTCATCAAAATCTCCTTAATTTGGTGGATGGAAACTTCAACTTGGCCACTCGTTTGAGGGTGGTAAGGTGTTAAAATTCGATGATTAACACCATAACGTTTTAACAACTTACCAAGCATGAAGTTCTTGAAGTGCGATCCACCATCACTTATAATTACTCTTGGGATACCAAATCTTGATAAAATGTTGGATTGCACAAATTTACACACCACAGAGTGATCATTACTTCTTGTTGCAACCTCTTCAACCCATTTTGATACGTAATCAACCGCAACAAGAATATATAAATACCCACACAAGTTTGGAAATGGGCCCATAAAATCTAGCCCCAAACATCAAAAATGTCAACCACCAAAATGGGTTGTAAAGGCATTTCATTCCTTTTTGATATACCCCCCATTCGTTGGCAATTAAGCAATGTCGGGCAAATTCAATAGCATCTTTGAAAAGTGTTGGACAATAAATCCGCATGTAAGTACTTTATTCCCTGTTTTAGAGCCACTAAAATGGCCCTCACATGCTGAAGAATGAGCATGTGTCAAAATCTCATGCACTTCATTTTCAGGTACACATCTTCTAAGAACTTGATCCGCTGCAACCTTGAAAAGGTTCGGTTCATCCCAAATGTACTGCTTGACTTGGGACGTGAATTGTTGCCTCCTTTTATTTTACCAATGTTCCGGAATCGCTCCTGTGGCTAAATAATTAACATAGTGGGCATACCACGGTGCGATTGAGACGGCGAGCAACTGTTCATCCGGAAACTTTTCATTTATCTCCATCGGATCATCAACACCTTCAAGTGGAATCCGAGACAAGTGATCCACCACTACATTCTCACAACCTTTCTTGTCCCGGATTTCCAGATCAAACTCTTGTAACAATAACACCCATCGAATCAAACACGGTTTTGTGTCTTTATTTTCCATTAAATATCGGACCACTCTATGATACGAATACAACACAACTTTACTTTCCAAAATATACAAACGAAATTTGTCTAAGGCGTACACCACTGCAAACAACTCTTTTTCGGTAGTGTAGTAATTCAATTGTGCATCGGATAAAGTTTTGCTTGCATAATAAATCACCACCGGCTTGTTATCCACTATTTAACCCAATACCGCTCCAACCGTGCTATCGCTAGCATCACGCATTATTTCAAACGGATTTGACCAATCTGGTGATTGTAAAATGGGTGCTTTCACTAACTTTTCCTTCAAACTGTTAAAAGCTTGCAATCATTCATCAGTAAACTAAAAGGGGACATCCTTCAATAAGAGATTTTACATAGAGGTTTTAAAATTTAACTAAAACCTTTAATGAATCTCTTATATAATCCGGCATGTCCCAAAAATGATCTCACCCGTTGACATTTTTCGGGGGTGGCAAAGATGAAATTACTTTAATTTTTGCTTGATAAACCTCCATTCCCCTACTTGAAACCACATGGCCCAACACAATGCTCTCTTGCACCATGAAGTGACTTTTCTCCCAACTCAACACCAAGTTTGTTTCAACACATCGTTTTAAAACCGTTTCTAAATCATTGAGACAAGACTCGAAGGTTAACCCAAAAATGGAAAAATCGTCCATAATGGCATTCTCCTAAAGGCAAAAGTACCATATGGACAGGTGAAGGTGGTCTTGTGTTGGTCATCATGATGGATTGCAATTTGACTGTAACCCGAATATCCATCCAAAAAACAATAATATTTTTAACCAGAAAGTTTTTCAATTATTTGAAATGAATGGTAATGGAAAATGGTCTTTTGAGGTTGCCATATTTAATTTTTTATAATCGATGCACACTCGCCACCCGGTTACCGGTCTGGTGGCGATTTGTTCACCATTATCTTCTTTTATTACCTGGATGCCTGCTTTCTTGGGCACTACCTATGTCGGGCTCACCCATGCACTGTCCAATATTGGATAAATGATTCCCGCATCCAACCACTTAATCACCTCAATATTCATCACTTCTCGCAAATTCGGGTTCAATATTCTTTGAGTCTCCCTTGTTGGTTTAGCCTCCTCATCCGTAATTATTTTATGCGTAACAATCGAAGGACTAATACCCTTTAAATCTGCAAGCGTCAACCAATGGCCGCCTTATGTGCTTCCAAAACCTTAACCAATGCCCGTTCTTGATCTTCCTCCAAATTAAAAGCAATGATAAGCGGAAGGGTGTCATTATCCCCTAAAAATGCGTACTTCAGATGGATTGAAAGTTCCTTCAATTCAACATTTAGTGGGAACTCCAAAGATGGCTTTGTGTCCGAGTTGATCTCCATGGGTAAGCTATCGAATTGATGTGTCCATGGTAGTCTTCCCTCTTGCATAGCTACAACATCTTGTTTTTGCCCTTCCATCCGCAAAGCACTCACGTGTACCTGTTTAGAATCATCAAAAATACAAGCTTCCACACAATCTTTATCATATTCATGAGAATACAATGATCCACCACATCTACCATTATTCATTCTTCACCACTCAAAGAATTAGCAACATTAGAAAAAACATTAAGGCGAATTTTTCGATTACCAAACGCCATGTTAATGGTACCAAATATACAATCAATGATTGCATGGGAAGTGTTCAAAAATGGTCAACCCAAGATAACATTTTGTTGTTGACTTGGGTCACCCGATGAGTAATCGAACACCAAAAAATCCACAGAATAACAAAAGTCCTCCACTTTCACAATTACATCCCACACGATCCCACGGGGAAGTTTATGGGAAAAATTTGCCAATACAACCTCTCAACACGTTTCAAAGGACTAAAATCATACTGGTCATATAAACCCCCCGGGAGAATGCTTACTCCAGCCCCAAGATCTAGTAACGCCCTAGACATTTGAAAATCGCCAACTTAAATATTAATTAAGGGTGTTCCCGGATCTTAGAGCTTAGGAGGAAGATCTCCTTTAAAAACCGCACTTACCTGCTCGATTAATTCCACTCGTTTAGGCACTTTTGTTGCCTCTTTTGAGTGCATAATTCTTTTAAAAACTTAGCATACGCGAGCACTTGTTTAATTTCCTCAAGTAGAAGTAAATTCACTTTCACCAATTTAAACACCTCCCACATTTCCTCCTTTTGAGGACCCCGTTTAACAATTACATTTTTCTTACCTGGGTCAAGCAAATCCGAAGGAAATGGAACCGCATTTTGTTCGACTTCCTTGTTTTTATCTTTTGAATTTGAAGCTTGACCCGAAGTTTGTAACGGTTTTTCAAAAATGACATGTTTAGTGGGTTTATTAGTTCAATTTCATCATCACTTTCATTACCCGTAATATCCTCAACTTCCCCATAGACCAAACCCGATGATGAATCAGTTTTAAATTCCTTACCACTTCTCAACACACCAACATGGTTAATAGGAACATTACGAGAAGAGCTATGAGACAGATTTACCTTTTTGTTGCTTGGCAATTGACCCTTGTTTTCCTTCAAGTCTGACACTTCAGTTGCAAGTTGACCCATTTGAGTGGTCAACGATTGAATGGCTTTGTCACAGACCTCATCCTTTTGCATGCAAATTTCATCAAGTTGATTTCTTCTTTGCATGTCTTGTTGCATCATTTTGAGAATCTCCATAAATTCATTGCCACTTGATGAACTTTGACCCGTGGACACACTTTGACCACCACCCCTTGACCTTAAAACCCTTGATTATTCCCGCCATGAAAATTACTTTGATTGTTATATTGTTGGCGAGGAACATAATTTCCTTGATTCCCTTGGAAATTCGGGTTGGATTGAATGGCCAGATTTCCATAGCGAAAACTTGGATTATTTCTCAACTCGGGATGGTAGGTGTTTGAGTTCGTATTGTAATTTCTACCACCTCCCCCATGAAGTGCATTCACCTCCTCCACTTATACTTTCCCCACCATACACACTTTCGATGCATGACCCAACTCATTTCAATTAGTACAAACATCGATTACTTGTTTAGTGTTTTGTACTCCTCCATCTTCCACAGCTTTTACTTGTGGTCTTCCTATTGTCGGCCTTTCTCTTCTTCTGGTTTGGGCCATTCTCTTTGATGTGACAGCCATTTCCTCCAAATATGCCTCGTTCATCTTCCATACTCAACCCCTCATGAAAAGCATTCAACAATTCCCAAAGAGCAATAACATAGTGAGGACAATTCTTGATCATCATTTTAAACCTCTCAAATGCTACATGAAACATTTCAACCAATTGTTGTTGGAAAGTTCTCAAACTCCTTTTTGCAACATTGGTTTTTTTGGCCGTGTAAAATTCTTCCAAAAATCTTTGTTGCATCTCGGCCCAAGTATAAATGGATGCTAAAGGCAAAGTGTAAAACCATCTCTTTACCTTGTCTTCCAAAGAAAATTGAAATAAGACCAACTTAACCTCATCGATCTAAAACCTTGACCCCCAATCGTGTTGCAAATAGAGTCATGCCTCCAAGTGAAAGTAAGGTTCTTTCGTTGCTAAACCCTTATACTTTAGTAGACTTTGAAGGGAATTGGTTCTCACCTCAAATGTCCTTCCTTGTTGATCATGAGGAATAACCACCAGAGACATATTATTATTGATTATCGATCGTAAATGAGTTTCAATCTCCCTTACCATCTCTCTTGCATGCCTTCTTGGTACCCCCATTGGTACTCTTGGTTGACCCATTTGCCTATAAACCGGCCTTGGAGGTGCAAATTGTTGAAATTGTTGTTGAACCTGTTGTGGAGCTTGTTGTTATTGAATAACCGGTGGCGGTTGAACTTGTTGTTGAACAACCGGCGGTGGTTGTCTATTAATTTCTTTCACTGGTTTTGTTTGTTGCCCTTGAGCATAGGCAAAGTTTCCTTGATTCATGCTTTGACTTCTATCACACCCCCACACCCCATGTAGTAGCCTTTTACTTCATACCCCTCAAACTCCCAGTCAAACCCATCACCATAACCATCACCATTTGTTCTTGAATATTGCATGAAAGACGGTGGTTGATATTGGTAGCTTAATTGTGGTTGTTGAAAGGTTGGTTGTTGATTTCGTTGAGATGATGAAGCACCAAAGGTAGGAAAAAGATTTGAAATAGGTGGAAATGTTGATGGTATTGAGAAAGAGAGTTTAGTGTTCATAGGCACGGTTGTGTAGGTTGGTTTTACTTCACTCGATGAAGTATGTATGGTAGTTTAAAATGGTGGCGCTGGAATTGGTGGAGGTGAATCCATGGTGTTGTTTGATGCAGTTGGAGAACCAAGAAGCGTGTTCTCCTTAAGTAACACTCGATTTCTTCTAAGTGTATGTTAAATCTCGGGATCAAATACTAGTGGTGATGACCTGTTAGAGCATCTAGTATGCATACACATGTAAGTACCTGCACACTAACACGACAAGCGTTAACCCGAAAATAGCAAACAAAAACTACAAAAGTTAACACACGTTGCGCACTACTCCCCAGTAGCGGCGCCAAAATTTGACGTGAGGTCGAAGACTCATTCAAAAATAATCCAAATACAACTAATTAGATAGCAGTTTGCGAATGTCAAGCACAGAGAGTTTGTGGAAAATGTGTTACTAAGTAGCTTTGTAATCTGACTATATTAAATTCAACTAAATTTCATAAAAAGTAAATTCAATGATTTGGTTGGTTGATTTGATAAACAAAAAGAACTGAAAACGAATAACAAGTTTTAACTGATTTAATAAAAAGAATGCTCTTTCCCGATTTCAGGTTTCCAATATTGATAATGTTAACTTTTAATTTTGGGATAAACTACATTGAAATAGTTCATGATTATGTGTTTGATTGTGATAAAAGAGGACAAAGTACTTGGATTGTAAAACTTCAAGGTTGTCACTTGATAATCAGTTTTATATAGTCAACCCTAATTCCATTCCAATAAATCCCGATTGATTACGGCACCAAGAACTGATATTCAAGAACACGAATTACACTATACTAAAAATTACTAATCAAACTCACAATCACCATAGCAATATAATCAAAAGATCAAACTACTATCCCACGAATAACATAAACATTTATCAATCATTCAATGGAAAACCTTAAAATTCGGGAGAGAACAAAAAGGAATTTAGCCACACATAATTCGGTTCAACATCACATCAATTAGAGTAAGCATATGAATCACAAACACCAAATCAATGATTGCAATCACCAAACTATTGTTCTTGGACTCCAAATTCGCCTCTAATTCGTTCTCAAGTGTTAGATAGATGAAAAGACATGGAAAAACGTCCTAAAAGACAAATGAAATCGGCAATTATGATTCCGAACCGTGGCCCAAGGTGCCCACCATGGGCCACGATGGTCGCCATGGTGGACAAGAACCCCACTATACTGTGGGTTCTGGTATGTTATGATTAGTTGGACCGTGGACCACGGTCATGTTATGATTAGTTGGACTGTGCGCCACGGTCCAGACCGTGGTCCACGGTGGTCTTCAGCATTATTCTTTTTCTTTTTTTTTGTCTCTTTCAGCCCCTCCACTCTCTGTTTCCTTTGGTTTTCTTCTTGTGCTCCATAGATGCTCTGGAACCTCCGTTTAACCTGCAGTTAACCACACAATAGTAGTTATCTAGTCCCATGAAGTTAACACTTACTACATAGGTTTTTATATCATTTAAGCTCACTTACAGGTCATACTCCGATGCACACATCAGACAACAGGACCAAACATATATAAATACATGTCCCTTGAACAATCGCCCCAGTCACTTTCAGTCTTCAGGTGAATGGCTATCCTGTGTATCTACAAGTAGATAATAGGACCAAACATATACACGTATATATCCCTCATACTTAAGTAACCGACAAATTTTAAGCGAAAGAGAGCAAAAATATTTTTAAATAAATTTTTTATTTTATAAGAACACACGCCCACTCTTTTTGTATTTTTGAATTTTCTCTCACAAAATTTGTGCAAAAATTTTAATAGAAAGAAAAAACTTATGTGTACAAATTAAACCTAAAAAAATACTAAATCGTCAAAACGAAGCATTTTACGAAACCCTACAAGCAAATTGAATTTGCCTGTTCCGACCGGTTTTGTAAATAAGTCCGCCACATTATTATCAGTGTGAACTTGTTCAAGATGTGTCATTTTTCATTCATAACAATCATAAATAAAATGAATTTTTATGTCAATATGCTTGGTTTTAGAATGTTGAACAAGATTTTTAACAATAGCAATAGCAGCACCATTATCACAAAAGATTGGTGTGTCAAGAACTTCCAAACCGTAATCTAGCAATTGATGTTGCATCTAGATAACCTGTGAACAGCAGGCAAAAGCAGCAACATACTCAACCTCAGCAGCATGTGGACACCGTTTGTTTTTTCTTGCATTACCATGAGATGAGTCGATCACCCAAGAATTGACAATCAGCAGACGTAGATTTCCTGTCAATATCATCACCTATATAATTGATGTTAGCAAAAGCATATAATCAAATTCTGAATTTTTGGGATATCAAAGACCTAGCTTCGGTTGCGCTTTCAGATATCCGAAAATTCTTTTAACAACAATTAAATGATAAAGTTTAGGATTAGCGTGGATACGCTCGCATTGATAGACTGCAAACATGATGTCTGGACGACTGGCGGTGAGATACATCAGGGATCCGATCTATGAAATTCCCTTCTGGATCAGAGGAAAGAAGATGTCTTTCTTCCATAGGAGTCGCCGCACTCTTAGAATCTTGGGACTTGAATTTTGCTAACATGTCCTCGATGTATTTGCCTTGATGTAGCAAAATTTTTATCGAACTCTGACGAACATGTAATCCTAGAAATGTCGTCATCTCCCCCAACGAACTCATATCGAATCTCTTCTTTATTACTTCTTCAAATTCAAAGAATATAGCAGTACTAGTGGAACCGAAAATGATATCGTCAACGTAAATCTGAACCAAGATCAGATCTTTTCCAACTATTTTAAGGAATAAACTCTGATCGATGGTTCCTCGCTTGTACCCATGCCCTAGTAGATGAGCCTTCAGAGTTGCATACCATGCCTAAGGCACTTGATGAAGACCATAGAAAGCTTTGTATAACTTGTATACGTATGTAGAATTCTTTGAGTCCATAAAAACCGGTGGGTGGTCCACATAAATTTCCTCCTTTACTTCTCCATACAGATACATTGTCTTGACATCCATTTGGTAAACCGTGAACCTAATGTAGGAAGCATATGCCAAGAAAATAAGAATGGCCTTAAGATGAGCCACTAGAACATACACTTCAGTGTAATCTAAACCTTCAACCTGATGAAAACCACGAACCATAAGCCGTGCTTTGTTTCGAACGATAACCACGGCATCATCTTGATTCTTACGAAAAACCCATCTTGTATCTAAAGCTTTCTTCCAAATGGGCAACTCAACAAATCTCCAGACCTTGTGTTTCTCAAACTGATTCAATTCTTCATTCATAGCGTCTACCCAACTTGGTTCTTGCAAGGCCATTTCAACAGACTTAGGCTCAATCTGAGAGATGAAACAAGAAAATAAGCAATTGTTGATGTGTCATGTATGGCTTCTGGTTGAGACTCCTGTTTCAATGGGACCTATGACATTTTTGATTAGATGATGCCATTGAATTCTTGTAGGAATAGAATGATCAGGATCGGAACTGTTAGTTGGCAGATTTGTCTTATCATTAAGATTTACAGATAGGGGGTTCTTCCATCCGGATGTCGCAGTACTGTGCGAGTACGAGTTACTAGAAATATACTCATTTGGTATGACATCTAGGAGTAGAGTGCTATCAAAAATTTGACGAATGACACTCTCCTACTCAACTGATGGAACATCGGTCGCATAAGTTTCAGTGGTGTGTTGTTCACATACTTTAGGAGATTCTTGTGAAGGTACAGTCTCAGTAACACTTTCCGGTTAACTTGCAGACAACGCCTGAGCACAATAAAATGATTCTAACGGATCCATGCTCAGCACGGGAGATTTTTGAAAATCAGTAGTCATATCATCCTCTTCATCAACAGTATTCGAAGTCCCTGCACCTGAGTTTTCTGCATCAACAACTGGAAACACATTAAATGGCTTAAACAGTTCATCATAATCGAATAACCAATCAAGACCGACACGAGCATCAGTCTCATTCTCTTCTAGCCAGCGCACGTCATAGGATTCCACTATCTGCTTTGTTGTCTTGTTGTAGACTCTGTAGGCAGTGTGACCAACATATCCAACAAAGTAGCAATCATCAGCTTTAGCTCCAAACTTTGGAGTTGATTCTAGATTTAGTAGAGTACTCAGACATCCAAAAGCTCAAAAGTGTGCTATAGTAGGCTTGTGACCATAAACAATTTCGTATGGAGTCTTCATTTGCGAGTTGTTGATCAACACCCGATTTTGAACATAATATGTGGTGTTGACTGTTTAGCCCAGAAGAACAAAGGTAGCTTCGAATCACACAACATATCTCTTGAAGCCTCGATTAGAGTTCTGTTCCGTCTCTCAGCAACTCCATTTTGTTGCGGTGTGCGAGCTGAACTGTATTGTCTAAGTACTCCCTTTTTGGCACAAAAATAATTCAACATTGATTTCTTGAAATCTCTGCCGTTTTCACAGCGAATTCCTTTCAGCTTCATATTGAGTTGATTCTCTATGAGCACCACAAAGAGTTTTATCAATTCTACATTTTCACTCTTATTTGACAAGAAAAACACCCAAGTGAAACGTGAGTGGTCATCAATAATAACCAGACAATAAAAACTGCGAGAAAGACTCATTACATGAACCGGACCATACAAATCCATTTGAAGAAATTAAAAAACTGAGGAAATAGTATTAACCAGTTTTTGCTTGTGAGATTTACAAAGATGTTTTCCTAAGGCACAAGCTACACATTTTTTAATTGCTACAAAATCTTTAACAGGAAAACCAGGGACTATGTCATTTTTACAAGATGGTTTAAGGTTTTGACATTAGCATGACAAAGACGATGATGCTAGAGCATGGCAGTATTTTCCGACACTTTTGAAAATAGACAGGTAATTCCATTTGGAACATTTTTGTTCATATCGATCACGTATGCATTATATTTTCTCTATGATAGAACAAGAACCCAATTTTCCGGTATGATAATACCATGATTTAAGATAAGACACTCTTTGTTAGTGAAATGAGTTGAAAAACCTTTATCACATATATGTGAGACGCTAAGCAGACTGTGTTTCAATTATGGAACAAAGTTAACATTCTCAAATTTAAGAAGACAATTACTTACAATACCCTTCTATGTAATCTTTCCCTTTTCTCCTCCCGCTAAGGAAACATACCCACCATTAAAAAGTTTCATGTAGTGCAGTAGGGAGATGTTTCCTATCATGTGCCTGGAACAACCACTATCAACATACCAATGTCTGACGATATTCCTCCATAGCTGTTCCTGCATGATGTGCGAGATTAATTAGTTTTTGGTACCCATTTCTTAGTAGTGCTGGGTAAGCCTAATTTATCTAAGTGTGCCACATGTTGCCATGACATGTCTTCCTGATTATCTAAGATTGAGCAGGAAGTTTTTGATGGCTTGGACATCGGAGATTTTGGCAACCATTTATATTTGGGTTTTAAAACTTTGTTATTAGCATAAACGGTTGACTTTGTCGCCGGTTTGTGCACATTTGACTTTGAATTCCAAAACGATTTTGATCCAGAGCCGACTTGGGTCTTGGGACCAAAACTGAGTTTCCATTTCGCTTTTGAAACATGGTAGGCTAGGTCTGATGAGAGCTTGACCTGTCAGCCTTGTTTCCTTTCCAATCACTGTCATAGGTATTTGTCTCATAATACCTTGATTTAGTAGAATTAAAGTTATAGAAGATATTTCGAGGCACATTCCTATGATGATATCCATAATATGGGACATAAGGACGGTGTGGACAATTTCTAGTAATGTGACTAGGAATGCCACAATTGAAACAAGTTGGCCTCCTAACGTAAAAATTATTATGGTCAGTTTCTGGTCTTGTTCTGTTGTGTGAGCCGGTTTATCCCTCTTTGGACTTAGTATTTGTTTTATCAAAATTATTAGTACATGAACTTCCTTCTTTAACAAACGCAGGTGATAAAGATTTATGTAAACTTTTAATTTTATCAGATTTATTCGAAACCATACCACCCTTTTCAAAAGTTTTAACAGAATCAATTACACGGTTGTCTTTGCTCTTTAAAACAGAGCCCACACAAAAATTAGTAGCAATAGAGTTCAAAATAGGAATATTTAACGAAACATTAGAATTAATGTCTTTATTATTCAAAACAAGTAACTCGACAACCTTATCAACCCAATCCTCAACAATTACTTCATCTACACATGAAGCAAACACATTAGTATCATTCACCCTTGAGTTTTATTCAGTAGCTTTTACTGAACCAAGAGCACTTTTGCCATTTGCAGTTGGCTCACCATACTGCATAAACTTTTCCATTTCTTCCTCTTCTTAAGTAAGAGGAAACCCAGTGTAGTTGTCGTTATATGGAGGAGGAACCATGTTGTACCAAATGCCCTCACCCTTATTTTCTTTTCATTTTAATTGATTTTCAATCATGGACTCAACAAAAACACTAGACACATAGAATTTCTTAAAATTGAACTTAGCATTTTCAGATTTATTTGTTAATTTGGCTATCTCTGACTTAGAAGCTTCTAAATCGACAGTTAGTTTGGCTATTTTCGATTTGGCGTCTAAGTGGCAACAACATTTTATGCTAAAATCAGTTTGGAGTTTTGAAAAATCCTTTTGTTGTGCCTCTAGCTTGTGCTTCAAAGCCTTTTCCAGTTTCTTAAGGGTGAAATTTTCATGTTTTATTACCTCCATTTCTCTAATCAAGTTACTATTGTAAGATTTATATAAATCTAACTTATTATTACTAGATTGAGAACACGGTTCAGAACTTACCTCTGATGACCTAGAGGAGGTGGAGGCCATGAAAGCAAACTGAAGATCCATAACCTACTCCTCTGCATCATTCTCATCTTCGGTAACATTAATCCGGGCAAAGTTAGCAGTTTGATTGTTGATGTTGAGTACTGCCATCTGGTCGTTCCAATCAAAGTGCTGAGCCACCAATACTTTCTCGTTATCTCTAGCCCTAGCTACATTTTCTCCTTTGATCCATTCACTGGAACCAGTGCCCTTTCCTCGTTTACCTCTTTAGCAGGATTCGTGCGTTCACGAGCAAAATGTCTAGGCTCATGACAGTTATAGCACCTTAAAGTTTCTTTGTTAAACTTTACTTTCTTGTTGACTGGCAGATTCCAGTTGCTTCTGCCTGTTCTCTTGGTGAACTTCTTTGCTATGAACACTTCCATGGCTATTAGCCACGAGATATCCTTTTCTTCTACATCATCAGGTTGAATTTGATCCAATTCAGCAGCAACAACTGGTTGACCAAGATCTCCAGTGAGAAAAGCATTGTAGCAGTTCATGAAACATGCCATTAATGCAATGTTTTCTTGATTCCCTTTTGAGATAATGGGAACATGTGTGGGAGATAGACTAGAAGATCCAGCAACTGATTGGGATTTTGTTGTTGTAGCAGACATAACTTTTCATTAAAGACTCCCAACATAATTCGATACTTAGTGGGATCCATGCATCCTAGACTCATTTCAACTTCGCATGTGCACATTAAACACCAGAGAAAGTCATGCTAAAATGGGTCAACATAACGGTTGGTGAGTTCACAGGTTTGAATTAAAAACAAGTTTGTTAAACAAACCATTTAGTAAGTAATGTTGTAAGAAATAAAGCATGGATAATGTATGCATTAGTAATACTGCTAGTTAATTAGGCTAGCAATCATGTTACATTAGTGTGAGTTCCATTGTGAACGAGGCTGACTTGTTAGTTTGTTGCCACCCACGGAGTCTAATATATGACTAGTGTGTTTCTAGTAAATGAGACGCCCGGCTACTCCCTCAACCGAGAGCCCCGAGGGGGTTATCAAACCAAGTAGTACTACCTTTCATTACCGAGCCAATGTACAATTGCTAACGGTCCAATGTGCATGGGGGACTTCAGTTTAAGTGCACTGTGTACCCATGAGGTATTAAAGAGTCTACAATTATCCAAAAAGTTTATATGTTGCATGCTTTCCCCCCAAAAGGAGTAAGTAAAAAGTGGGGTAGTGAAACTCACCTCGAATGCGATTCAAATTGAAAGTCCACTACTTAAGTCAAAGTTGTTCTAGTGCCTAAATTATACAAGCACTATAAGTACTTGCTAAGTGATTCCAAAACCCTTAGTATCCAAACAATTCCATTATTTATTTGAAGATTGACCAAAGTTTGAAGTTTTGTTGACTTTGACCAAAGTTTGACTTTTTAGACTTTGACCAAAGTTTTACTTTTCATTTGATTTTTGACCAAAAGGTCCAATTTGTTGAACGTTGACTAAAATGTCCAAGTCTCGATGTCCAAAGACTAAAATTTGATTTTTGTTGACCGTTGACCAAAATGTTGACATTTGACCAAAATATTGACCTTTGAACAAAATGTTGACCGACGACCCGTTGATGACTTTTGACCATTATTCTAGACTTAGAATGACTAATGATGTTCCTAGTCACAATTTAATCAAAAATCAAGTAATGTGCACTTAGTCACTTTTCATACAATCCTATGACTAAGTCCAACTTCTATCAGTTTCAACACTTCACACGACTAACCACTTAGTCAAATAGTTCTAAGTTGACCCATAAAGTCAAAATTTAATTTACCACAATCAATCTATTACAAATTACAATTATTTTCACTAACCAATATGTTGATCATCCTTAACAAGTTTTCTATCATCAAAACTGATTCTTCCAACCAACCAAAACTTGTAATTAAATTACCAAATAATTCAAACATATTCTTTCAAGTATTATGTATAACATATATTTTTCTTATAATTTTCCAAATCACCAAAACATACAGCCTATTCACACTCTACAACAACCTAATTTCAGTCTCTATTTTAACACAGCCAAACACAAATATTTTCCAAAAATTCTATATTTGTACAATTGATGCAAGACCAATTGGGTTAGATTCCTAATTCAACTTATAACATTCTAGAATTGGAATCACACCCATATCTATTTTCAATCTCACTTTATACAATTTATAACACGGCTCAGAAAATTTCTCTTTCAATCAGGATTGCAACCCGATTTTGTAAATTAATAATTAGCAGTCAAACAAAGTCAAAAAATTATGATTCTTGACTTTTTGAAAACTAGATTCAAAGTACTTAATCATAGTATCAGAAATTAATCAGAAACTAACATATCATCAAGTTATTCAATCTACAATCTAAAACACAGAATCTGTCAACAAGCAGATTCAAACGAAAAGTCACAAAAAATCATGATGCTTATATCCTTATGATCTTTAATCATCAAGGAACAATTTTCTATAATCAAATCTCATATATTTCATTTTTTTAATTATTTATAAAATAATATTTATGTACAAAAGGTTTCCGTATTTTCTTTTATGACAAGACACGCAATTTCTTTTAAAAATCAACCTTGACTATTCTTAATTTATTTTCACAAATTCGATTATTTGGATACTAGGTTTCATGACCCAAAATCAAAATATTAATAAGAATATGTACTAAACCATATGTACCTATTGCTTGGTCCAAGAACTCTACACCCTTGCTTCTAAGAATCACCAAGTTGTTTATGATATTTGAGAGAATTTTTAGAAAATACAAAGTGTGTGTGTGGGTGTGAAATGGACGGCCAAAGGAAGAAAAAGAAAAGTTTTAACCTTCATTGCTATTTACTCATCATTACACATTCATTTACACCCTCATTAAGTCATCATCAATTTGATTAAACTTTAGATAACTTTATTTAATTTATTTTGTAACATGTTATATTTTATTATAAACATTTCCTAGTAATCATATGTTATGGACTTCTTTTTTGTTACTTATCATGTAACATATTATATGTTACGTTATTTAATTGTTCAATCTCTTACAACATATGGGTATGCAACAACTAATCATGTAACATCTTAAGCATGTAACACAATAACATCTATCACATATAATACGTGTAACATATCATATGTGACAAATTTATTATAGCATATATCATGTGTGACAAGTTTATTATTCTAGTTATCAATAACTAGTTACTCTCACTTAGGTTACCAACGACACCACTGACTCAATGTATGCATACATGACACTATATGCATGGGAGTTCATTAATTTAGTTAACAGAACTAACTGGTTTTACAGACAAGTCAACAGGATTTAACTGGGTTTAGTTAACGGAGTTAACCTGAAAATGTTGGGTGTCACATCATCCCCTTGTTGAAAGAATTTTCGTCCCAAAATTGATATTCTACTAAGTACACCAGTCGACTTTCGTCTATATGATTGGTCTTAGTAAATTCAGTAGACTTCATGTCTATATGTTTGTTCACTGTACATTCAGTACGTCAGTAGTCTTTCAGTCTATATGTTTGTTCACTGTACATTCAGTACGTCAGTAGACTTTCAATCTATATGCTTGTGCCACTAATATTTGGGCAGTGTTACTTGTATTTAAGGAAAATTTTCCATTTGTCACATCATCCCATTGTTGAAAGAAATTTCGTACTCGAAATTTTGATTAGGATATACGGAAACTATAATCATAGTTTCTTGATAGTGAAAGCGTCTGAACGCTTGACAGTATAAACAAATAGGAAGTGCTGAGGCTAACGATTTTAATGTTGTTGGGAACCAAATGAGATTCAAGTATTCACTTGATTAGAGATATAAAAATAGACTGAGAGGTTTGTCAAAAGAATATCCTATCAATGTTTGTAAAAGTTGATGCATTCAACTACGAATTTTAAAGAGTTTAGGGAAGCCATTATAATATAAGCGTTCATTGATGTAAAGAAATGGCAAATTTTCAAAAGTAGTAAAGGGGGTTGAGTCTCACTAGTTCAATCTCATTTCCAGATAAACTCAGTAATAGGTACGGCTATCATTGCGGAAGTGATACAAATGTTAAGGATTTAAAAAATAAGGCTCCTATAGCTCAAGGAGATGGTGGTTCATAAAGATGAATTTGTATATAAGAGTTTCATTTACCGATCAAGTCCGGCTATCGAGTGAAGAATACTAATACGTCTTGTTTCCTATTTTGGTCAATATGGTAATTTGAGTTCATGGAACTCAATAATGAGGAAGCTTGTAACAGGTTATAACATCCCAAAGATGTTCATAAGATTCGGATCACTATTACGCTGATTAGCCAAAGTTGAGTTCCACACGAGGAACCATTATGAAAATATACTACGTGCCTAATTGAACTACGATTTAGAAGTCCTTTGACTTTTGCTTAAAATTTGGCAGCTAGCGCTCTTTTAATCAGGGAGGTATGGTTTATTGGATTGGATCGTTACTCAACATAGTTAAGGTAGTAAAGTTTCATGAAACAATTGGGTTTAACATAAATTTTGAGGTTGATGGCGTGGACACGAAGGACATGTGTCCCGAAATAAAATGTTGATAAAACTGCTCGTACCAGAATTCCTATCAAAGTTATTTTGTTGAAATTCAAAATTTCTCCATTTCTAAGATCACGTGATTTGGAGATACCAAGGGAGTTACTTTAAGTGATCGAAGAGAAAAAAGAAAAAAAATCCAAGGTGAGTGTTGAATACATTCGTTGATAATTGATGCTTTATCAAAGTTCAGAAACGGGACGAGCTCTACCACTCCTAAACAGTGGAGTTAACCTTCCGGAAGGGATAAAATGTCATTTGAATCAAACAAGTCGGTGTTATAATCATTTTAACTGAATGAAGTCCAAAATTAGGTATCGTTTTGAATATTCGGGAAATATCAAAGACTTGCCATATTTGAAATTGAAAAATATGGTCAAAGGTTCGTTTCTTTCCTTTTTATTGTTAGTACCCTTGATTACAGAGGATTGTTCATTTCCAGTCAAACGAATTATGATTACCCCAAATGGTGTTGCATCCGATAGGAGTTCAGGATAAATTAATAATGGAGATAATGGAAATTAGCTCCCATCTTCAATGAGGTTTTCTAATTGTGTGAAACAAGTCAGACGTCTTCTTATGTTTGTATTTGTTTAGCCTCAGGGTATATGATATGGTTTTAGCCTAAGAGTTTGTCGCTATCACTGAGAATGAGAGACGTTTTTCAACGTTAACGACGTTTAACCAAATGCATAATGCATATCCAATGGGTTATTTAATTGAGACTTGCTTTAACTAGTCCAGGTAACGAAAGAAAAGACATCATCATCTAGCTCGGTAAGCAGGTTTAGTCATTAGGTAGGATGGGCATCTAATGTATCTTATGTAGGAATACTAATCATCAGTCACAATGACAGGATTTCCCCTGCCCTCCGCTCAAGCAGGCATTGCAGTTCAAGTCCAACATCGAACAAGGCATATTTGGAAAATATCTCTCCTAACGTGAGCGGATCGTTTCTAGGTCGTAAGGTAGCTCTTGTCTCTACCACTTTGGTGCGAATACCGATTTTGATTAAAGCGTATATAACTATGCTCAAGGTAGGAAAGTCGGTTAGTGTTGTCCCGAACATCAACATACCGTTAGCGTTTATATATAGGGTGTACCGCAGCTAACTCACCACACTAATAGCACATCTTCGGTGGTTCTCATTACCAATCCTAACCAAACTGTATCTTCCCAGTGTCAAGTCTAACTGGTAAATTTCTCTTCTCTACTTTAGGCAAGAAAAGATGAGTATATGTTTTCCATCTAAGATAGACCAATATGAATCCATATAAATACTTGGATGGATGGTTACTCGTCGTTCCATGTGAGTTACGGTTCTGAGGAGGGTTTTGATAATGAATGGTCGTTCACCAACTGACATGACTTATTCATGTTAACTATTTGGTCCTCAGTCGTGCGGTAAAAGGTACCCTGGAAATAGGAATGTGTTGTTTCTTAAACTTTTTTCCTAGGGGAAATAGAAGTCATAATGAGGACACGGTTATTCGGGTTTCATTCGAATTAAGGTTCGTCACAGGCGAAGTCATTATCGTAGGTTGATAGTTTATTGGATAGTATATCCATCACTTTGCTGTTTGTTTACTAGAAGTAAAGTTCAACCATATGTCTCGTCAAGGTCATACTCATTGTTCTATTGAAGTTTAGGTTTGGTAATTATCACTTCGTTATGTGAATGCAAATTGATGGCATTAGCGAGTTCGAGCTTGTACTGAAGAAAAATGGAAAGAAATCAATTTAGTTTCCTTCATGAGGACATTCTATAATACTTAGGCTATTCGGGGTTTGACTAAAACTAGGGCGAGTCAGTGCTGGAGGTTTGTATCAAAAACCTGTTCGTTGTTACTATAGGCACATAAGATGAGTTACACCATCAGCCTTCACGTACGATCAAGGCGTTACTTCAGACGATTAACAATCATTGCTCTGGGGCCAAAAACATTCTAGGAAAAGTTGCATAGGGAATTCCCCAATCCTTAGGGAGGTGTCTTTAGAGCTATGGGTCGAGAGGAAGATTCAACGCTTTATGAATGGTTACATAACTAAATTACCAATTTCCATGAGAGTTGAGGTAGGACCATACTAGTAGCTAGTTCACGGGGTCAAGATGAGGTGAGTGATTAAAATTGTTTTTGAGAATGTTAGCCAAAGAGGAGTGTTAAAGAAGATATTTCTGAAAGAGTTTTGTTATAGGGTTACGGTTCCCTCCGTGCATAAGGTATTCCAATTCATCCCATTCCAGTGGAGGTTCGATGGTTTAAATTATGTTTTCCAATGTCCTTGAGAAAATGAGATTATCTTATGGAATGGTGTTATTATAGAGTTTGTCATGGTCGGAAAAAAAAATTTCAAGCTAAAATGGGAGTTAAGAATTGGTTAGGGTAAGTATACCAACAGGAACTTTTAGCTAGGTCTCACAAACATGGTGTTGGTTTACAAGAGGTTCTTAAAACTTCGCTTATACACTAGGGTTAGAGGTTTTGCCATGAAACGCTAGAGAGGTTTTGAATTCAGATTATTTTCATAACAAGGTTTGGAAAAGATATCTTAAGCTTGCCAAAATAACTTGCATATTGGCAACTAAAACATTAAATTTTTTGAGGATCCGTCTTCAATCGGCTAGTCGCTTCTACAAATTATAGAACATATTATACAATTTCTACTAGTGTTGGACGAGTGATGAGAGCTTCCAGCAATGGTGGAAAATTAGGATTGAGATTCACGGACTATGACCACACTATAGGATTCATCAGGATTCACATGCACCATAAATTATTATTAAGTGTGCACCCTAAATAATAATTCAGTTTACATGATCAGCCCAATTCCTCCCACCATGCGTCAAGTTGTCCCTTAGTTTGGATTGTCGGGTACAAAATGATACTAATCATTAAAAGGTGAGCAAAAAGACTTTTTATTGATCGTACATAGACAAGTTTAGAGTTTCACCCAAAACTTTGGTTGGGAATAGATTATCCGAGTATTCACTCGAGTCAAAAACACTAAGGTGCTGTTTGTTTTTAAGACAAAAATTGTCTGCTATCTGATTTCATCTGATTTAATGTCTGCAACTGAAGATGTGGTCTGAATGTCTGCAATCAAAAAATATAATATTGTTTGTTTTATAAGCTGGAAATCGTCTGCATAAGCTGAAAATTAGTTACCTGTCATATATATTACAGTAGATAAAAGTCATTTAACGATAAAAGTCATTTAACGCTTGTAGACTGCTAAAATATTTGGTAGTGGTGTACGAACTATGGAAGTGGGTGGTGGTAGACGATTGTGGTAGGCGGTGAATGGTGGGTGGTGGTGATGGACGGTTGTGGTGGTGGTTGGTGGACGGTGATGGTGGCCGACAATGGGTGGTGGTGGTGGTAGGTGAACTATGGTGGTGGTGGTGGTGGCGGCGTGGTGGTGGTGGATGGTGGTGGCGGCGGATGTTGGTGGTGGCGGTGGCGGGTGGTGGTGGTGGATGGTAGTGGCAGGTGGTGGTGGCGACGGACGGTGGGTGGTGGTGGTGTATGGTGGTGGTAGTGGACGGTGGTTGTGGCCGACGAGGATGGTGGTGGTGGTGGCTAGTTAACGGTAGTGGTGGTGGTGAGTGGTTGACGGTGGTGGTGGCAGACGGTGGGTGGTGGTGGACGGTGGTGGTGGTGGTGGTGGACGGTGGTAGTGGGTGGTGGTGGCGGCGGACGATGGATGGTGGTGGTGGTGGCGAACAGTGGGTGGTGGTGGTATTGGACATTGGGTGTTGGTACTTGGTATGATGTTAAGAAGTGTGAAGATGGTGAAAAAAGCTTATTTTTTAAGACCATAAAAGCAGTTTTCAGAACTTTTTATTTTAAAAACAAACAATCTTCAAGAGCTTATGTCTGCACGCCCGCAGACATATGCTCCTTGCAGACCTTATAAGCAAAAAAAACACAACCTAAGAGTTCAGCTTTACAGACGGCAGAAGAATACATGTTCGTGAAGAAAACATGCAATCGAAGTATGACTTAGACATAAGCTAGAAATAAAGTGAAGTAAGCATTTTTTTCCCTCTAAGTCAGAATAGACTTTGAGTGTACCATAAGCAAGATGTTTTCAGTTGCGCAGTCAATCTACTCTTCCAGCAGCATCAACTAATGAAATGAGCGTGCGGCCTAGGAATGAAATTTATGGCATTTCAATGCCGATGAATTTCTAAAAAAATGCCTTCAAGGGTCTGCCTCAAAGAGGTGTGTCTCACCCGAGACTCAAGTTTGGAGTTTGGAGTGGAGTATGGCTAGCAAGTTTAGGATACTCAAGATGGTAGATAGAAAAGAGACTTACTTCCAACATACCCAACTCTTGAAGAGGTTATACTTGTTTGGCGTTGCCCGTGCAAGGGCCTGAGATGACTCATCATTCTAGACGATGTCGTTTTTATATTCAAGCCGGTATTTCCTCAGCTCCAATGATGTGAGAATGGGTGAAGGTTCCGATGCTACAACAAGAGTGGCGTGCTCCTTATCCGAGGATAATGTTGTGGATGATGTTGACATACCCGTATGGCATTGTAGAGTTAAGTGGGTATGTACTAACATACTACGTACCCCAAGTACAGAATAAATGTGTATGCAAATGCATGATTAATATGCTTGTCATAATTGAGTGTAGAAGCTAAGTGTGAAATCAATGCGGTGCGAATACGACGCGTACACATATGTAGTGCATGCATGAATGAAATGTATGTCTGGGTTTGTAAGTATTAAAATCGACATAAAGCTTTGAAAACGGTTATAGAATGGTTTTTGAAAGCAAACCTAGTTCACTATAACCAATGGCTTTGATACCAATCTGTCACACCCTCGATTTTCGACTAATGGGGTTTAACCGTGATGCGCGTGACATACCATGATCTAACCATGTGTCATAACGAACAACTAATTTATAATGGAAATTACTTAAATATTATTGCTTATCATTAATGAGGTAAGTACATTTATAATAAAAGTTTTTACATTTGCGGAAGCGTATAATTTATGAAAACACTTAAAAACCCAGAGTGCGTGTCAAGACACCCAGACATAACATTTCATTAAAGACTCCCAACATAATTCGATGCTTAGTGGGATCCATGCATCCTAGACTCATTTCAACTTCGCACGTGCACCTTAAACACCTGAGAAAGACATGCTAAAACGGGTCAACACAACGTTTGGTGAGTTCACAGGTTTGAGTTTAAAAACAAGTTTGTTAAACAAACCTTTAGTAAGTAAACTTTGTAAGCAATAAAGCATGGATAATGTATGCATTAGCAATACCGCTAGTTAATTAGGCTAGCAATCTTGTTACATTAGTGTAAGTTCCATTGTGACCGAGGCTGACTTGTTAGTTTGTTGCCACCCACGGAGTCTAATATAAGACTAGTGTATTTCTAGTAAATGAGACGCCCTGCGACTCCCTCAACCGACAGCCCTGAGGGGGTTCGTCAAACCCAGTAGTACTACCTTTCATTACCGAGCCAATGTACAATTGTTAACGGTCCAATGAGCATGGGGGACTTCAGTTTAAGTGCACTCTGTACCCATGAGGTACTAAAAAGTCTACAATTATCCAAAAAGTTTGTATGTTGCATGCTTCCCCCCCCCCCCCCAAAAAAAGAATAAGTAAAAAGTGGGGTAGTGAAACTCACCTCGAATGCGGTTCAAATTGAAAGTCAACTGCTTAAGTCAAAGTTGCTCTAGTGCCTAAATCATACAAGCACTATAAGTATTTGCTAAGCGATTCCTGGAGCCCTTAGTATCCAAACAATTCCCTTGTTTATTTGAAGTTTAACCAAAGTTTGACTTTTTGTTAACTTTGACAAAGTTTGACATTTGTTGATTTTGACCAAAGTTTGACTTTTCGTTTGACTTTCGACCAAAAGGTTAAGTTGTTGACCGTTTACTAAAAAGTCCAAGTCTCGATATCCAAAGACTAAAATTTGAGTTTTGTTGACCGTTGACCAAAATGTTGACATTTGACCAAAATATTAACCTTTGAACAAAATGTTGACCGACGACCCGTTGATGACTTTTGACCAATATTCTAGACTTAGAATGATTACATGATGTTCCTAGTCACAATTTAATCAAAAATCAAGTAATGTGCACTTAGTCACTTTTCATACAATCCTATGACTAAGTCCAACTTCTATCAGTTTCAACACTTTACACGTAAGACTAACCACTTAGTCAAATAGTTCTAAGTTGACCCATAAAGTCAAAATTCAATTTACCACAATCAATCTATTACAAATTACGATTATTTTCACTAACCAATATGTTGATCATCCTTAACAAGTTTTCAATCATCAAAAGTGATTCTTCCAACAAACCAAAACTTGTAATTAAATTACCTAATAATTCAAACATATTCTTTCAAGTATTAGGTATAACATATATGTTTATTATAATTTTCCAATTCACCAAAACCTACAAAATATTAACACTTAATTTCAGTCTCTATTTTAACACAGCAGTACACAAATATTTTACAACAACCTAATTTCAGTCTCTATTTTACAACAACCTAATTTCACCAAAACCAAAACTTATAATTTTACAACAACCAAATTTCAGTCTCTATTTTAACACAACAGTACACAAATATTTGCCAAAAATTCTATATTTGTCCAATTGGTGCAAGACCAATTGGGTTAGATTCCTACTTCAACTTATAACATTCCATAATTGGAATCACACCCATATCTCTTTTTAATCTCACGTTATACAATTTATAACACGGCTCAGAAAATTTTTCTTTCAATCAGGATTGCAACCCGATTTTTTAAATTAATAATTAGTAGTCAAACAAAGTCAAAAAATTATGATTCTTGACTTTTTGAAAACTAGATTCAAAGTGCTTAATCATAGTATCAGAAATCAATCATAAACTAACATATCATCAAGTTATTCAATCTACAATCTAAAACACAGAATCTGTCAACAAGCATATTCAAACCAAAAGTCACAAAAAAATCATGATGCTTATATCCTTATCATCTTTAACCATTTTCTATAATCATGTTAACTTCAATAGTATCATCTTATATCCTTATCATCTTTATTATTCTAGTTATCAATAACTAGTTACTCTCACTTAGGTCACCAACGACACCACCGACTCAATGTATGCATGGGAGTTCATTAACTTAGTTAACAGAACTAACTGGTTTTACTGACACAGTCAACAGGATTAACTGGGTTTAGTTAACGGAGTTAACATGAAAATGTTGGGTGTCACATCATCCCCTGGTTGAAAGAATTTTCTTCCCGAAAATTGATATGCTACTAAGTACACCAGTCGACTTTCGTCTATATGATTGGTCTTAGTAAATTCATTAGACTTCATGTCTATATGTTTGTTCACTGTACATTCAGTACATCAGTAGACTTTCAGTCCATATGTTTGTTCACTTTACATTCAGTACGTCAGAAGACTTTCAGTCTATATGCTTGTGCCACTAATATTTGGGCAGTGTTTCTCGTATTAAAGGAAAATTTTCCATTTTTCACAGGTGAATTGACCTTGAAAGAACCTAAACATGGAGAAGTTGTTCTGAGATTGTTGTGGCTATGCATGCTGACCTTGAGAGGACTTGAACATAGAAAAAATGTCTTGCAATATAATAGCATTATTCGAGGCAACACTATACCTAGCTGCATTATAGGAGTTAGCATGATTTATGGCACTTTGTTTATCATCCATGTCACAGGACTTGATGATAGTCATTACCTCTGACAAAGTCAATCTGGCCAAATCCTTAGTTTTCTTGATTACTGCAACATTCATGTCCCAGCTTTGTGGTAGAGAGTTAACCATCTTGTTGTTCATTTCAATGGTAGTCCTATTGATATCTGCAGATCTCATTACAATCACCAACCTAATTAAACCTTGAAGTTGAGTTTCCAAAGACTCTCCTAAAACATGATTGAACATGTTAAACTTTTGTCGTAACAGGTCCTGTCGACTCCTTCTCATATCCTCGTTACCTTCATACACCTCAACAAGGGTTTCCCACAACGCTTTAGCAGACTATAATTCTCTTAATTCTTAGGCAATTTCAGGCAAGAGTGCCATTGTTAAAGAGGCAAGAGCCTTCTCATCTTCTTCAATCTTTTCAAAGTTTGTGTCGGTGTACAATGCTATGGGTTTCACAACCACCCCATCATTGTTTTCTCTTTGATAGGTAATAGGTTGACGACCCCGCAAAATGCCTCTCAAGATCTTTGCATATTTCATCTTTACATACCTCTCAATCTGAACTTCCACTCGGCGAACCCCTCATGAGACAGTAAATGGGGTACACGAGTAACGGTTCCCAAAATGGAGTCCAACTCTTGATATAGAGCAGCATTCGATGACGTATTAGTCAATTGGTCAATTTTTAAACTAAAGTCTAAGTAAATAGTCAAAGAACAATCTAGCCCAATGAGACAGAGGCCTAGGAGCATAAGACCGAACTGAAAACCCAAAGCCCAACAACCTGAGCCCAAACAAAACAAGTTAACCGATAACCCTGAAAGTCAACCGAGAAGGTCTGAAAGTCAACTGAGAACACTTGAAAGTCAACTGAGAACCCAGAAAGTCAACCAAGAACCCTGAAAGTCAACCGAGAATGCCTGAACTTCCCCGAGAACACTGAATGTTAGCCAAAAATGTTTACCTGATTTTCGAGAACAATCAAATTTGCCCGAAAACACACTAAAATGGCCGAGAATGATGAAAACAAACCAAAAACACACTAAAGTCATCGAGAACCAAAAAGTGATGCCCGAGAACTCATTAAAACACCCAAAATCGATCAAAAATTGCCTGAGAACTCACAAGAACTTGACTTGGTGATCAAGTTGAATCCCGAAATCAATGGGATTTGAATTTAAAAGAAGAAATCATATCAAATACTTCCCAAAATTATCTCAACAATCCCGATGAACACAAATAAAAAGTGTTCTTCAATTTCCAGAAATCTTCTAGCAATTATCAACCAAAAATTACTCTTTCAATCAATGATATCACCTTAACCGAGCCTAGAATAGGTCTATAGGCTATGTTACAAATTGTAAGTCTCATGAGAGGATCTTTCAATGTGATATCACGTAAACTCGTAGTTATGAGGAATCTAACCATGAATTGATTCAATGTAAAGCAAACAAACACAATAAGAACACAGTAATGTCTCAAAACACACGTTTATAATGTCGGTTGCTTAAGCCATTTGTAAATGATTACAAAGTGATTACACGACTCTTGTTTCTCTCTCCCTCTCTCGTGACCAACCCAAAACAACCAACATACATCATATATATACATGCTAAGCCTAAACATATAATAAGCCCACCTCCCTAATTTTTGTTTACATAGTATAGCCCAAAACTAAGCCCAGTTACTTAAGCGTAAACAATTAAGTATAACCCAACAAAGTATTGGTTTTTACCCTGAGTGGTAAAACGTTTTAAGGTAAAATATATCAAAACACGGGTTTTGAAACATATTTAATCATTGGAATGTAAAAATGACATTTTATTTTAACATTTTTATTTAATACCCCATTCATTACACTGTTGTAACGAATGGAAGACATTTGTTAACTTTAATAAAATGAATGAAGGTCATTCGCAATGAAAATTGATAACGAAAGTAACCATTCATTATAGCTCATTAGCTTCCGCTGGTCTGATAACAAATGACATGATTCGTTATGGTTGAGATCACGAATGAATGACGTATACCTTACTATTCGTTATGAAGTTAAGTTATAGTTAATTATTTAACTTTTGTTAATGAAAGAGAACACAAATGAAAGGTCATTCGTTAGTTTTAAACTAAAAAATGGGCCTATTCATGTGCCTAGGGATGTGTTTAAAGCTTTCAATATAAAAGACCCAGATGAATCAGAATGAACCCATTCGTCTTCCTCGATTTACTCACTCACTAAGCAAACCCATGGAAAATTTTTTTAAAAATTTTAACCATCTCTAAATCAATTTTCATCGATCAAATTGTGTTCATAAGGTAAAGACGATCACAACGATATGATTTTCGTCAAAATTGATGAACATATAAGGGTTTAATTAGGGCATAAATAAACTGATTAATCAAATGAGCAAATTAAACATCATTGTTTGATCTATCAGATATTTAGGATCGATAGGCGATAGTATTATGTGTATAACGATATCAGTTTCATGTTGATTCATATCATTTTCATTTTGATTGCAATTTGAATTGCATGTTTGACTTTTCTGTTGATATTAATTTGGACTTTGACTTATAAGTGTCAAATCTTGATAATTATCAAGTATTATTCATGATGAATAACGAATGAGGTTACATTCGTGTCTATAGTGGCCGATGAACTCATTCGTGATATTCTGATAACAAATATGTACATTCATCTTATACTATAATAAATAAATCATCATTCGTCTTATATAAGTAACGAATGGACTTATTTGTTACTAAGTCATTCGTTATTCAGCCATTCGTTATTTGTTACATAACGAATCGTCTCATTCTTTATTAAAAATGGAGTTGTTATTCATAATTCCATTTGTTATAATGAATGACTAACTCCATTCGTTATAATGAATGAATAACAAATAAGCCTAAATATTTTGAACAGAAGCCAAATTTCACAAAGTTTAGGTGAAACTTATATACTTATGATGTTCGTTTGACCAATACTTGGGTTTGTGTAACAGATATGGCAGATGAAAATATTGTCGATGCTCCAGCACAAAAAACCCTGTTCAAGAAGCTCCACAGGAACCACAAGCTGCACCTGCCGTCGCTGAGCTGACATACGATAAGAAACACAACATCTGTGCAATCCTGCAAGATGATTTTGTGGTCCGTAATATGTTTGGGGACGTAATCGCTTTCTTGCATCGCTCACGTATACACTATGTTATCTCTGCTGATGTCCCAGGATATTTCAACATTATTCGTTATGTTTGGGACATTGCTCGATACGTTGATGTTGAGAAGCACATAGTAGTTGAGGTACAGAAAAATACGATCAAGATAGATGATGATGTGATATGATGAGTCCTTCAGTCTTCGGATACGATAGATCATCCGTGTGAGTTTGGAAAGACACTAATCCAAGGATAATTTCAACAGTTATTCTACAATGGCGATCTTGAACGTTCACAGTATAACAAGGCGTACTTGTGCGAACAATACAAGTACATGCTTCATGTTATTATTCACTGCCTTGGTGGACGTAATGGAGGATATGACGAGTGCATGATAATGTTGCATTCTACAGTTGTCACACTGATTTAAACAAGCCGTTCAACTTCTCTGAGTTAATCTTTTATCATCTGAAGTTCTTGATGTACCCTCGTTTCTTGCAGCTTATCATTAATAATCTGATTCCTGACTTGATCATTGATCTGGCGTTGGTTACTGATGTGATGGTTTTGGATCACATAACAGAGGATGCAATGAAACGTATGAAGATGAATCAGAATCAATCTCTTGAAAATAAGCCAATTTAAAAGGTTGATAGGTCATTTGGCGAGACCTGATTATGAATGTTCATCTAATGATCGTTGGATTCATGACAATTCTGACTCCGAACATGAAGATAGACCAGGTGGGAACGATGGTGGTGGTGATGGTGGAGATGGTGGAAATGGTGGTGATGTTGGTGGTAAAGCAGTCGAGTTAGCAATTTCTGAGGCTGCTCACCGCAAAAGAAAGGGTAAAGCTCCTATGAAATAACAACCCAAGAAAAGGAGAGTTCGCAGGAGTAGTGGTGTGGAGATTGGTCCTTTTCAACCATGGTCGTCTGTTCCACAACAAGAACCGGTGGTTACTAATGTTGTTAGTACCCCGGCTATCACATTGACAACGACGGCATCATTCGATCTGAGATTTGCTTCGATTCCATGAACGTTGCTATCTCCAATGCCGACATCTCCAGCTATGGTGATTGCTACAAGTCCAACGCCAATGACGACAACGATGCAGCCTATGGATTTTTCTTATATCTCATTCAGTCGTCCATAAGGCCCGGTGCATCTACCTCCTCCAACATGGTTAAACTAGCCAGTTCCTCAACAAATGGCAATGTTGTTGAACTTAATTCTCTTCAGGATAACCAAATGGCTGCCGATCGTCAGTTCCAAGAGAATATGAGGCTAGATCAACGCAATATGGTGAGCACATCTCATATTGCCAAAAAGAGAATCATTAGCTGCGTGACATTTTAATTGCTCAGGGGGAGAAGCTGAAAGAGAAAGGGAATCTCATCATTCAACTAACGTGTAAAGACGATATGTTAAAGAATTTGAAGGGTAACAATAACGGCAAAGACCTCGATGCTGGCACTGGTGGTGGTGAGCAGAAACAACAGTCATGTACACCTACTGTTTGAGGTAAATCACGGTTTTAGATTCTTTAAACCACAAATTTCGAAAATAAAGTACATCGACAAGATCGATCTAAAAACAGGTTGGAGGAAGCATATGTTGAAGTTAAAGCCGCCTTGAACGATGAAACGAGTGCCTGTAAAGACTTTTCCCCAGAGCTTTTACAAGACATCCAATTGATGGTATTACGAAAACCACACAGGTGAAGTCGTTATCATACTTGGTACGAGATTAAATACGGAATTCATACAAGTTATTGATCCGATGTGGTTAGTAAATTTAGCGGAATCAGACAATGACGTGTTATTTAAGAATAAGATTCGTGATGTGTTGAATAACACACTTATATTTCCTTACAATTTTATGATGTTTTAATGATTTAATATCAAATTTATGTAAGTTTAGGGGGTTAAGTGCAAAGTTTTACAAAGTTGAAATGTTTTGTGTAGGTTATGGAAAGATGTGGGAAAAAAGGCAAGAAAAAGAGAACTTGGAGGGTTTAAGTGTCAAAGTTTCAAAGTGTAATCAAGGCCCGGTCCAAGCCCACAAGTTAGGAGCCTAATATAATATTATATTAAGTTAAAATAATGATTAATCAGCCATTGATCCAGCTGCAAAACATGAAAATAAAAACCCTAACCCCAATACCCTAAGTCCGATCGGACTGTTTTTCCAGCCGGCGGCAGCAAGAAAAAAAGAAAGAAAAAGGGAGAAAGCAAGGCGGCCAGGATCTTGGACGGCAGGAGGAAGAAGAAGGAACCTTTGGGCAGCTGCTAGGGGCTTCAATACATCACAAATCTCAGCCATATTACTTAGTAACACATCTTTAAACTTTAATTATTGTCAAGAACCTTAACTTTGATTGATTTGGTCTTTTGTTTTACATTGTTTTGCAATTGTTTGATAGATTGACTTGTTATTGATTGAGTTTGGATCTTGAATGAATTTTATAATGTTTATGATGATGTTTGTGATGTTTTTATTAAGTGTTTGCTGCTGTCCAAAAGTTATGTTAGGCTAATCTTGTTTGTTCTACCTAGGATAGATGATTGTTGAATGGTTTTAACTTGTAAATGGATTGTTGAGGTTCAAGACTTAAATTATTAATGTAAAGTTTAACTAAACCATGAATTAGATTGTGTGTGATGGCTGTGTTTTATTTGTTATTACTTATAATCCTCTTGCATTAGTTAATTGAATTGGTTTTGATTAATTGATTGCTTGTTAAGCTCTTTACTTGGTGTTTTGGGTTTATTTGCGGGGTGTACAACCGTAGGGATAAGTGGGTAATATATCATCTAAAATCAGTTAAAATACACCTTCTTTGAGACCGAGAGGTGATAAGAAGTAACATTGTCTCATTGCTTTTACTTGTTAGAATTAAGACCGCGCGAGAGCGGGTTTTTGTCTTGTCAAGTTTGAGTGTTTATGTGCAATTAGTTGGTTTAATTTGGGTTAAGTTAAATTGTTCCTCTATCCTTGGTTGCGTAGTATTCGTTTCCATTAGGATAGTGTGTCAGTGAGACCGAGAGGTGAGTCGACATTTGAACACGTTAATAATTGTTTGTCCGGTTTGTTCTTTAAAATCAACTAAAATAAGTTAGAGATTGTTAGAGAGACTGAGAGGTAATTTGACTTTCTTAAACAAGTTTTGGTTGTGTCATCTTTTATGACCGGTGTCTTGAATATTTTCAATCCATTGTCTTGTTAAATCTGTCAACATGATTCATTCCTAGGTAGACGTTTTTACATATTGAATTTAAATCAAAGTTTTCTAAAAGTGTTTTGTCAAACGTTTTAGTTTGTTAAATTAATTTAAGTAGTTAAATAAAATCTTAAAAATTAAATAAATATTATTTTGGTAAGTCTTGGTTAGAGTTTTCTTAATCATAAACGTTTTCACGTGTCTTTGAGTTCGACATCCGGACTTCCTTGATGCTATACTATTTATGATCGGTACACTTGCCGGTTTTGTGTGGTTTCTATAGGATTTTCGTTTTTATAAATTTAAAGCTTAATTGTGATTCGTTCTTTATTTATATTATACATTTTCACACATCAATTCGTTTTGCTGATATTAAAGATTATGATCGTGCTATGCAATTCTAACGTGTCGTGTGTGTTTGCAACGCATTTGGAATTCATATATGTGCGGAAGGAAGACAATGAGATTCAGATGATTGAAGATAAAGAGCATGAGACGAGGGGGGGTTTTTTAGTTCATTGTTTAGTCGTCTCGGTCTATGTTTATCTTGTAATTTATCTTTATTTATATAAAAGGGAATTTTGGTAATTACTAGTCCATTCGTGTATTTATATGGTCATTCGTTAAGCATGTATAACGAATGTACGCATACATTATGTTTAATGGCCATTCGTTAAGGATGTTTAACGAATGAGCCTAATCATTATTATTAATGTACCATTCTTTATGGAATGTTAATGAATGAGGCATAGCGAATGAGTCATTCGCTATACTATTTAGTTAAGTTAGAGATTGAAGACGAATGTACCATTCGTTATGGCATGTATAACGAATGGGACTCATCTTCTATATATAGTCCCTATGCAGATGTTAATTTAACAAGTGTGATTTATTACTCTCTGAGAGTCATTACTCTGCTAAATTTTCCTCTCGCCACACAGACACACACACTTCAATAATGTACTCAATCACCTGTAACATATCAGAGAACTAGATTCGCGTTATGATTTGAAACTAATTTGTCCGTAATAGGTTCTCTCATCTTCAAATCTTAAAACATTCATACTCATTCCATATTCAAACATAAATCCAGACTTCAATCAAACTTGTATTATAAGTCGAAATCAAAACCAAATTCAGTAATCAAATAACCAATATACTCGTCTAACCATTCTGAACATCAACAAACCATTCCATATATCAAATATCAATCCAAATTCACCAAAATCTAGTTCGTAAAACCTTTGTTCCTGTCAAAACTTATAGATATTCAATTGTATTGCATTGAACCAATCTAATACAACTAAACTCGTTCAAAAACTTAGAACTTGATTGCGAACAATCCGAGATTCATTTTCATATCAATTATCAATCGATCAATGAGTAATTGAACAAAAGTTTATATGTACATCTTCGGAATCAAAATCAATACAATTAACTATCAATTAATGATTCAGTTGATGTTAAACAACACCTAATCACTCAATCAGTCGGACAATAACTTTGATACCACTTGAGAAATCATGTCCGTATGATTATGATAACGAATTATACGATTAAGATCAAGATCTAGTCACTTAATATGTTTAGATGATTACATTTACTTGAATACGTTTAGGCTAATGTTTGAGACGAGATTTGTGCAGTATAACGAGATGAAATCGATAATAATAATAACTGCTTACATTAATGATAAAGAGCAGGCTATTTATAAAAGATGAAGCCATTCGTTATACAATCCATAACAAACGGACTTCATTCGTCATCATTCTCAAAGCCTATATGTTAAGAAATACGAATGTCCCATTCGTTGTCCTGATTCGTTAACAACTCTAACGAATGGACATAAATAATTAAGCATGAGCTCATTTATTATTATATACTCTAATTAATGGCCTCATGTTACATAACGAATATACATCAGTCTATTTACCAAAATGCCCTTTTACATTAAAAAGACCAAATACATTATAAACAAAGACCGAGACGACAAAACGCGTACTAACAATACAAAAATAAACCAAATAAAGGAAAATAGAACAGACTCCCCTTGTAAATAGCAATGGTCGTGTTTCATAGGTCATATTCCATGTCCTCCAATTCGAACGCAAGCCTCATACTCAAGTGCTCTCTACCAAGGTGTCACTCACGAACAAAAACGACTCTTAACTAATCAACAATTCAGCAACGTCATGAAAAATTATGAAGCAGTTGGCATCCCCATACTTGCTTCAAACCCTTGCTCATCAACCGTCATCAACCAACTCTAAGCAACCTGCAAACAAGAGAAGAAACAAGCAAAATAACTACAAAATCAAAGGAAAATAAAATAAACTAAAATGAATCATATTACCGGGTTGTCTCCAGGGAAGTGCTAACTTTATAAAAGAGTCTTCAGCCGGACTTGCTCCAAAAACCTCAATCAAGAGGTTTTTCCTTTATCCTCTCCCCATCAATGCTCCTCAACACTCTTCTTTTACAAATAGTTGGGAAGAAACCAATTGCAAAACTCACATGGGCCTAAAAATATGCATTCACCTTGAACCACCAATTCCTGAATTCCTGAGGGTATAAAAAATTCTTCAACACACTTTGATCATTGAGCCCAGGTATCCTTTTTATTCTTTTAGTCAACTTTTTAAATCTCAACACGTCCCGAATGGAGATTGAGCACGGTTCATGTCTTGGTTTTCACAATCGAGGTATACTGTCAGAAGGACTGAGTCACTTGCATCCTCATGGCTCACCTCACAAGGCTCTTTCTTGATCTCCACACTTGGCTCGTTATACAATTGATCTTCAAGCAACTTTAAATCACCAAATGGGTCAAACTCCCTTTCATCCATAGTGGTAAATCCAGCAACTCTTCACCAAACTCACCCCTAAACTCATCCTCCCAAGAAGGAACACATTCCTCAATATGAATTTTCATCTCAAGATCCTCAAACTTTATAAATGGCTCACTAAGTTGTGACTGACTTATTAAGCTTAGCCAAATTCCATCTAAAACTTGTGGATTTGGAAATGGGGAATTTGGATTTGAATAATGGATGATACGTAACCAATCATATATCACTTCATCCGAATCTGGTATTTGCTCAATGAATTCACCGGTGAGTTTTCATAACCAATAAGATTCCCCATTAAATCATATATCAAACGGATTTGAGGTTTCACATAGATGTGAGACATAATCCTCTATATTAACAATTGCCACATGGTGTAACCTCTTTGTTCTTTATGTGGGTATTCTTCAAATATGGTCCAGTAGTAACACTCCATGAAGATCACTGCAAAAATAAACTTAAATAGAAAGGTATCACGGGCACCAGACAGTAGTAAAATAAACCAAATAAAACTAAAATTAAACTAAAACTAAACTAACAAAAAAAACTAAACTAAAGTATATTAATCTAAATATGTAAACAAAAATACGAAAGGCGAGTCCTCAACTTGAGTCGTTCTCTAATCACCTCAAACTGTATCCCTGGCAACAACGCTAAAAACTTGATGTGTGGAAATATATATATTTATATGTTAGGATCAAGATTTGACCAAGGAAGATTAGAATCTTCTTAACCCCCTCAAGAAATGGCTAAGTATGGAATTCGAGCAAACTTGGCACTTCGAGCAAGCTTAGAACTTATTCAAGCAAGGTATCTTACTTATGAGCAAGGTTATCTTCTAGAATTCTTCTAAATGTTATTTTGAGAAAACTACAGTTCATCAAGCAAGGTTGTTATCAGTCGAGCAAGGTTTATTTCAGAGCAAACCCTTGACATAACCAAGCTTAAAACAAGAAATATGGTGGGACAAGCAAGGTTCAATAAATAGCGATCTCAAGCACACTTGAAGGAAGTTATGATGGAATTACTGTAATGACTTTTTCAAGCAAGGTTCAACCTCGAGCAAGTTACAGTGTCACCAGCACACTTAGTTTGTTTAAATAAGTTAAAGACAAAAGGATGAAGAGATCAAGAAGAACAAGTTTGCTCGTAGGATATTATCGAGAAAAGTTTGATATTATTATTATGAAGATTGAAGTTTGCTTGAATAATATTTTCAATAGAAACTATTCTAAGTAAAGCTTGCTCGGAGAACTATTTCTAGAAGGTGACTGGTGTAATATTTTGAATACGTTTTAATATGTTTTGTAACAATCATTAGGTTTTCTAGAAGGTGACAGGTGTGCCTATTTAAAGAAAGTTTATGTCACATTTATGTAAGAACCTAAGCAAATATTGAGTGATTTGATGGCTGACAAACTTTCTTAGTGAATGGAATATTTCGTACTTAAAGTAGCCTCACACCTAGCATTCCACCTAGAAATCCTAAGAGATATTCATTATATTCTGAGCTAATATTAATGGAAATCTTTTGAGTGACTTGTGTGTGTTTGTTATATTTGTGCTCTCTTACCAACACCATGAAAATCATTGATTCCGCATTTGATGTTCATTGGGTTTTCACACTAGCATCCTTTATAACCGTCTTGTCAACACCCAGTTGTTGGTAACAAGATTGATAAGTGTTTGAGATTAATCAATCCTGAAAAGTGGTATTAGAGCTCAGTTTTCTCTTGTGAAGATCCTATTGTTGCTGATTGTGAAGATTTTGTTGATTATTACCTAATTTTGAAAAAGATGATGATGACGTCAGCTGAGCACTGTTTAATTGATCAGTGATGTCAGCAACTATGTTTTTCATTTCTCATATCTACAATCTTTTAAAGTTAAAAAGTGTTCTATTCTTAGATCTACTTTATTTATTGTTTGTGTCTAGATCTTGGTATTATCCATCTGTTTTCATCAGATTTAAGGATTTTATCCTCAGATCTGGTCGTTTTTCAAAGTTTGTTAAATTTTAAGTAATTTTTATTTCTAAAATTTTTCAAAAATACCAAAAACATTTAAGAACAAATGGATGACCAAGAGGTGTCTACTAACATGATTCGAAGGTTGTTAGGTCAGGAGAACTACATCAAGTGGAAAGTTCTCTTTAAAGTTTGTTAGGTCAGGAGAACAAATGGATGACCAAGAGGTGCTACAATGATACTGAGATGTGGAACTCCATCAAGAATGGTCCATATGTTGCAACTGATGGTGCAAACAACAACCAAATGGAGGAGAGAAAAATGAGAAAAAAGGATGATAAGGCATTGTCCATGTAAGAGCTAGGTCGGTCATGGGAAATTTTGACAAATGTGAATCATCACACAATTGCTAATGCCATGTTTGATGCAGTGGTTGAGATATTTGAAGGAAACACTAAATTGAAAGACATTAAGAAAGATAGACTAAAGCAACAACTTGTCAGGTTCAACACTAAAGCAACAACTTGCCATGTTTGTTGCAAAGGTTTGTTGCAATAGTCAAGAAGATAAGAGACACTGACCTTGCCATCACTGATTTGACTAGAACAAGAAGTTGCGCTCATCTCTATCTGGTGAATGGTACACAACTAGCAAATTCATTAAAGAGAAGGCAAACTTCCCATACATCAAGCTCAATGATGTTATCTTTTTTCTAGAAGCAGCTGAGCATGAGATGATTAAAAATCACATGATAAAGGAAGAAAAATCAAGCTTTCAAGTTGCAAATGCTCTAATTACACCAATGGAAACTTGTCAACAAAGAATCAACAGCAAGTTCCTATCATTAAAGAGCCAAGTGAGTTTATTTATGAGACTCCAAGAGTGATTGTGGCAAGCCAATCTAGAAGCCAAAGTGGATAGTAAAGGTTTAATGTACAGATGTTGGATGATGGTGATACCTCTTCAACAGCAAGTGGACATGCTCCTTTTGTTCAAGGAAACATAACTCAAGGGAATGATTATCAAGCATTGTTCTCAATGTTCATTAAGTCATACAATGCATTTGTGGCCAAGAATTTGATTCACACAAGTGTGGTGCAAGAGGACTTGGAACAAATTTATGCTGATGATTTGGAAGATATGGATCTCAATTGGCAAGATGCCATGTTGGCTGTGAGAAGAAAGAGATTATACAACAGAATAGGAAGGTCAACATTTTCTGGACCAAGTAACAGGATTGGTTTTGACAAGTCCAAAGCAATCTGCTACAATTATCAACAACCTGGTCATTTTGCCAGAGAATGTAACCAACCAAGACAGTTCTAGAACAATCAACAGAGAAAACGATTCCAGTAGCAGAATAAAATCAAGGACAACAGAGATAGTTCAATAACAACAACTTCCAACAACAGAACCAACAACAAATTGTCCCTCTACAACAACCATTCCGAAGAAATTAATCAATCCCTCCACAAGCTCCTACCAATCAAAACAGGTTCAATGCCTCTCAACCAAGAAACCAAGGGAATGTTGTTGTAGCTCAACAACCACAAGATGGTTTGTTTGACTGGAGTAACCATGCTGAAGACATTGAGAAGGCAAATGTTGCCTTTATGGAAAAAATTGGAGATTAAGCTAAATCTTCTTCATCACATGTACATTCAAATCTCACAACTTTTGAATTACTTGAAATGAATGATAGTTTGAGAAAGGAGGTTGGTCAGTTGAAAACTGAATGTTTCAAAAAACAGAGTATAATCAATGCGTATGAGATGAGTGAAATAACCTATGAAAATCAAATCAAAAGTATGGAACAAGATTGCATAGAAAGTAATGAAGCTCAATCCAAATACACCACATAGATTAAAGGCTTAAAAAAGATGTATCTTGATGAGAAATTAAAGAAATGTTGCATTTTTACTCTAAATATGTCTGAATATGTACATTCGAGTAAGCTTTAAGTTTTTATGAACTTTCGAGTATGAGAAAATCTTACAGCTTCACTCAATTGATTAGTTCATATCATTTGATCACCGGATCTAGTTATATGATATATGTATATGTATAACAATCTTAATTAGGTTAATGAAGTGTTGAGTAATCAGTTGGACAGAGTAACGGCAAGGAAGAATAATCTAAAAACACTTAAATTAATATGCAGGCTAATCAGCCTATATATGGAAGAGACGAATGTCATTCGTTACACATTCTGTAACGAATGGCCTTCATTCGTCTTCATTACATAAATAACAAAATGGGATAGTGAATGACTCATTCGCTATACATTCGTCAACATTCCATGACGAATGGATACGTATCAAATAACGATTAAGGTCCATTTGTTAAACATCCTTAACGAATGGACAGTGATAAATACAAATGGTATCATTCGTTAAACATCCATAAAGAATGAGCCTTAACATTAACGATTGAGACTTATAAATTACTAAAATGCCCTTACATTTAAATAATTATAAATTACAAATGATTACAAAGACTCGAGACGACCAAAACCGTGCACTAACAAACACCCCCTCATCTCGTGCTCTTTGTCTTTACTTTATTTAATATCTTAGTCTTCCAGTCACGACAACTATGAATTCCGAATGTGTGTCATAAACGAACAACATGTTGAAATTGCATAGCTCGATCATAGTATTCATGTCTTGCAAACAAAATCTTGTAATTGAACAAAACGTCATTGTCGGTCTCTGATAAATTAACAAGACACATTGGTTCTATGACTCGTATAAAATTAATCTTCAGTCCTTTGCCCAAAACGATGACCGCCTCGCTTGTTTTGTTTTCGTAGTACCATCGATTAAACGACAGATGAAGATCTTGCGGAAAGGTCTTCACCGGTACTACACGTCCCACCTCGACAGTGAGAGAACGTCAGTATAAGCTTCCTCCAACCAGTTAGAGGATCAATCTCATCGATATATTTCCTGGTTGGCACCTGTGGTTTAAAGAACTTAAACCTGTGGGTGATCTCAAAGAGCAGATGTTGATGAAACAATCCTGCTAATTGATTTCCACCACGGTTAATAAACGGTTGATTGGTGTGTCCACACGTCCCACCTCGGCAGTGAGAGAACGTCCGTAATATATTGAAAGTACTGAACGTCGTTCTCCCACTTAATAATACAAACCCTTAACTCTAAATCATATAACCAAGAAAAGATGTCACCTTTGATAGTTTGCATGACTTTGAATGTGGTCTTATGATTTGCTTTGGCACATGCACCGACATCCAGCTTATGTTCTTGATCAACATATCGATAGGCTTCAATGATCTTTGAAGTCAGGGATTTTTTGTGATTCCCAAACCAACCCTCAGCATCGGGATTCAATGAGCTTGAACCCTTTGCTGACACTTTCTCTTTCTTCTTGGTTGTCTTCTCAAGATGATTTTCGGCAGCTTTAACATGTTGAACTGTGAATGATGGAACTCCCTGATCACATCTTCGATCTCGATCTCCTCGTCCTCATAAATAAACAATTCTCGTGTGGGATACTCGTATCAAGCAGGACCTCCTTGTCATTAATTACCTCAACATCTTCCTTAGCCTCCAACGCATCCAATTCTTCTTCGTTCAACCCCAATAATAAAGATATCTGATCACGAGATAGGGCATAATCAAAAAAATCACCCACCTCTATCTCATCCGCATTGGCCATACTCATCACCACACCCTTATCAAAATCCATAAATAGTATGGTGTTGGATTTGATCGACTCGATAAGCTAAACATTAGTCGTATCTTGATAACAACTATCTGTCGATCATTTATGTCACCACCACCACTACTTGTACCAACAGAGGATGAGCCGTGAGCTTGTTTCGGCTCACTTCCATCTGCTCCAGCAGCATCAGGATCCTTATCTTCATCGTCGTTCTTCAATTTCTTTAATGCATCGTCTTTGCAGGTCAATTGAAGGAATAAGGTCTTCCTGTTCTTTAATTCTCTCCCCCTGAGACATAACAATCTCAAGCAGCTCTTTCTTCTCCTTCTGGTAGAATGAGATATAACTCATTAACCGTCATTGATTTATCAACATTTGATCCTGTTGTTGATGATCAACTGCCTTTTGGTTCTCGTATAAATGAATCAAGCTTAGAAGCAAATTAATCTGATGAGCGTGTGGTAAAACATGGAAGTTTGGCAGACAAGGCTGCACCGGGCCTTGTGGACGAGTAACTCTCATGAATGATAAAGCCGAAGGTTGTGTCAGCATCATTGTAGCAGTAGGAGAAGTTACCGTTGATGTGACAGGAGGTGTTGGCATAAAAGTTAATATCGATTGAGGAATTGAGCCAAACCTTGGATCGAAAGATGTCTTCGTCGTAAGAGTAATTGCAGGGGTGCTAACAGTAAGCGACACCACTGGCATGTGTTGCATATACGACCTTGGCATTCGTGAACCTATTTCCACACCCAAACCATGAGTAATCCGACGCTTGGGTGGTTGTCCTTGAAGTTTTTCATTGCCCTTACGTTTACGTTAAGCAGCATATGAACTGGTTTCTCCACATGAATGACTGGTTCAATTACTACTTCTTCCTTTCCCGCAAACGGATTTTGGGAATAGTCATCATGAAAAGGTGGAGGAATCTCAACAAATCCAAAACGATTTTTAGAACCCTTTTGTTTACGAGATACTTCAATAATTTCATTCAACAAAAAGGATGAATTTCTAAATTTGTCTAATTTACTTTTCAACTCTTGAACCTCATTTTCAAGATCGGTTATTTTAGATCTTTGTTTGAGAATTTCTTGAATTTTTTTTCATTAATGGTCATTTTTACTGAAAGTTCTGCTTTCAAATCATGAATAATTACAGACAATCCCTCAATCTTATCCATAGATTTATTTTGTGTTTCTAATGATTGTCTATATGTATCCTTGATCGAAGCAAGTTCTTTAAGAAGTGAATCATTTTGAGCATTAATTAAATCAATTTTTGACTTAATAGTGTCACAAGTAGAACATGACACATTCTCAGATAATTTAACAGAAGCAGATGAAGAACTGACCTTGTCAATTTTTTCCATGCAAGCAAAGGTAATCGGTTTCATGTTGCAAGAAACATCTGAATCCGATTCAGTGTCAACTTCACTTTCAGAAGTCAATCCCACTCCACTTGCATCTTGGATATTTTCAGCATGCTCAAACATTGCCATATTACTTAACCTCTATTGCCCAGCAGTCGTTGATTCCAATCTATCCCTTCAACAGTGAGTAAAGCTTGTGATCCCGCAGCCTTTGAAGAATTTTCCCCAGACGGTTTATCTTTCACCTTACTAAAAGTATTTTCTGAACTTCTGTCTTGCGAACGGGGACCATTGTATTCCTTCTTTGGCTTATCACATTCCATAGAAAAGTGACCAAACACTTGGCAATTGTTACATTTGACCTTCAATTTGTCAAAACCAACTCGTTTGTTCAAATATGGTAAATCTTTCCAGTTCGTTGCATAAACTTCTTCACTTTTCGTACAATCATAGCCATGTTCCATTTGAGATCCATTAACTCAAGATCATCAGGATCAATCTGATCATAATCTTCATCAGACAATTCACTTTTAGCAATCTTACTACCCACCAAGTTTTCATAAGATGTCATGAAAGCACAAAGGAAAGCAAAGTTCTATTCCGTTTCTTTCATGTTTACATTTGGTGGAGTCGTGAAGACATTAGCAGTCGATTCACTAGTATTATCAGTAGAACCAGATGCCATAAAGCATACATTTGGATCACTATAACAAGAAGATCCTTATTGTGAAGTTTGAGTAAGAAATGCATTAATTAGAGCAGTAGAACTACTCAAAGGTAAAGAACCACCATAGAGTGTTGGATCTTGAGTGTCCTTTGATGATTTTTGACACCTCAAATCATATTCTCTTTCCTCAATGTTTTCCATAAACTCCATTGCAGTGAGATCTTCATTCTTAAAGAAATTGTTTTCTTTTAGAACAAGCAAGAATGTTGAATAAGAACTTGGAAGAGCATTCTTGACTGTGTCAATTTTATCATCCTCACTAGGTTCCATTTTTAGTTTATTCATCTAAGCAATGAGATGATTGAACCTTGTAAGAATTTCCTCAACAGACTCTCCTTTTAATAGATTAAAGTTTCTAAATAAAACTTCAGCAACACCTTCTTACTTTCCTCGGTATTTCCCATACTTCTCATTTTGATATGCTGAAACAAAGAGGCACAAATTTTAATATTTCCCACTTGATGGAAAATATTATCAGGTAATGCCAAGGTCAACGTGGAATATGCCTTTGTTTCAATCTCCAAAGCTTTATTTTCTTCTTGAGAATATTGGGAAAAGGCCTTTAGAATAAACTCAGTGGTTTCACTACCAATCATAGGTACCATATAAACATCATCAAGACATCTTGAACAGTCTGGATGTACAGACCCTATATGTGCTTTGAATCGTGGTTCCCATTTTGCAAAATCACTAAATTTCATTAAACGGGGGCATTTTGAGCGAGATTCGACCTCAGCATCAAGATGTAACATTTGTTGCATCAACACATTTTTAGATGCCAATGCGTAGAAACCAGCCATCTTAAAAAGATATAGAACTTGATACTTAAAGGTTTAAAATGTAAATATTGGTAATGAATGGATAGGACAAATGGATGAATATAGATAACGAATGGTGAACAATGACGAATGAAATGATGAATAGATTTGATTAACAAATAGGGGTATAAATCATGTACCGAATGACATGACGAATGATTCTCAGTCTTCACGAATGATGATAATGAATAGTTATTATTAATTAAGGGTCAGAGATGACGAATCAACACCCGAATAGCTTAACAAATAACTGATGAAAGTGGTAGCGAATGGATATATATATATATATATAACGAATCAGAGAACGAATGATTAATGACGAATGAGTATCACAAAGAATTGATAACGAATCAGCTACAGTAACGAATGAGTTTGTTATTCCGTTGTAACAACCTTAACATATGGAACGAATCAGTTACACTCTAATAGCGAATGAGTATCAAACTTATAGCGAATGACCAAATTCATCATAACGAATGAGCGTATGATTCTTCTAATCTTCAACAGATGATTTCCAAATCTAGAAATTCCCAGATCCAAACCTCGATACAAGCGAATACAAACTTATGGATTAATCATCCTAAACATAACCAATTTTCACAATAAATAGCTTAAACAATTTGTGCCAGTCCCGCGGATAAACCGCAAACAATCCAAACCACTATAATCAATCCAAAAACAGTCCAAAAACCATAAACCACATGAACAGGATCCTTTGTTCGAGTAACACACCAAATCAATATAATTCCATCCTTAATCACCTTAATAACACAATTCAACAACCACCAATACCAAACTACCAAAACCAAATCGAATTCCAATCAATTCAACATCCAATTAATGTCTTAGTATGCAAATTGAATGAAAATCGATAAACACAAACTCGGATCTAAAATTAATATTCAAACAGTAAATTAATCAATTAATTCAATATGAAATACTTTAACACACACACACAATCTAAACCTGGTAGGCTCTAATACCACTTGAGAACACCTTAGAGCTTCAATCAATTGATTAGTTCATATCAATTGATCACCGGATCTAGTTATATGATATATTTATATATATATATATATATATATATATATATATATATATATATATATATATATAATCTTAATTAGGTTAAAAAAGTGTTGAGAAGTTAGTTGGATAGAGTAACGGCAAGGAAAGAATAATCTAAAAACACTTAAATTAATATGCAGGCTAATCAGACTATATATAGAAGGCGAATGCCATTCGTTACACATTCCGTAACGAATGGCCTTCATTCGTCTTCATTACATAAATAACAAAATGGTATAGCGAATGACTCATTTGCTATACCCCATTCGTCAACATTCCATGATGAATGGATACGTATCAAATAACGATTAAGGTCCATTCGTTAAACATCCTTAACGAATGGAAAGTGATAAATACAAATGGTCTCATTCGTTAAACATCCTAAACGAATGAGCCTTAACATTAAAGAATGGGACTTGTAAATTACTAAAATGCCCTAACATTAAAATAATAATAAATTACAAATGATTACAAAGACTCGAGACAACCAAAACCGTGCACTAACAGAGTAAACTAAGTTGTTTTCTTTGAAGTTAAACTTATTTGAGCATACTTGATAAATGCTTAATGTGAATATGTCTAACAATGCTTTGAATATGTGTTTCGAGTAAACCTGTGTGTTTAGTTGAAATTTTTCTATTTCAAGCATACTTGATTATTCTTATTGAAAATGATCTAAATGAATAATTTTCAAGTAAACTTAACTATTTACTTGCTGTTTAGCCCTTGAATATATCTGAATACTCTGTTTTTGAAATTGCAAGTGTTTTCGAGTAAACTTTATTTATCGAGCAAACTTCATGCTTCAAGCACACTTGTAGATTAAAAAATAATATCTCAAGTTTCCTTCAAGCATAGTTGCAAATTTCAAGTGTTTTCGAGCAAACTTTATTTCTCGACACACTTTTATGTTCATATTTAACATTATAAGTATTCTCAAGCATACTTTCTGTTGTTGAAGTATTTTCGAGTAAACTTTCTTCATCGAGTATACTTGAAAGTATATCTCCAAGCAATGTTATCTCTTTGTTTGTCTAAGTAGATTTGAGTAAACTTTGTGTTGTTAAGGCATTCGAGTAAGGTTTGACATTTAGGAATATTTCTAAGTTACTATTTGGGATCTTCATTGATCTCGATCAAAGTTGTCTATTTGAACAAATATACTTGATTACATGGCTTGTGATTAAATTCTCGGGCAATCCAGTATATTCGAGTAAACTTCTTTCATTTTATTTACTTAGTATATTACTAATGACTTTAAAACATGAGTAAACTCTGGATACGAGCAAGCTTGGGTAAAATACTTTATCAAGCAAGATTTGTGCTTGAAAGTTTAAATTTGGGTTTTTGGCAGTATTCATGTAATAAATGATAAAAAGCATTTAAACCCCAATTTCAAATGTACAAAGGGTACACTATAAAAATGGGACTTAGAAAAACAATTTCATTCATCTCCCCCCCCCCCCCCTCTCTCTCTCTCTCTCTCTTCTATTATCATAAACTTCCCCGCGACCTAAGTCATCCAATCGTTTCTCACTAATCCTACCCAAATATTACCATCCACTTAATTCCAACTTGGTAAGCTTTAATTGGATGATTACCGACACTCATTATATGGGTTTAGGTCTTTAATTTTCAATTTTACTGACATCTCTGTTTCCGTGGAGGTTATTATATTGTCGAAGAACAAAAAATGGTGTATATATTTGAGCTGAAGCACAATATGTGCGCGTTCTCCAAATCACTTAGGAGAATCACCCGTCAGAGCTCATGATAAATTGCTAATATGCTCTAATCTGAGGTTTGCACTGACAGAAAGCCTAATAATTTACAGAAATCATCACTTAGATTTCTAGAATTCCGCCTAATTTATTGACGATGTGAATGGACGGAGAATTGAGGCCACTGTGTTGGGCCGGTAGGTTGAGATAATTGAACATCTTATTTGCGCAAGCCTCCAGCTACAAAATAATTTTCATGTTCAATTATTACATTTTTCACAGAGATTGTTGAGAATTTTTCAAGAGACTATGGGTTATCAGGGCAATATAAATGAAGGTCAATTCCATAGGAGGATATTTCCGGTACTTTATCGTTTTCTCATTCATCATATTTTTCAAAGTTTAACACCAAGAAGAGGAATGTGGACGTTGATGAGTAGGGAGATATCAACTATGACTGTTGCTGTAATATTTGACCGCCCGTTCAACTTTTCACGAATGATCTTTGAGGGTTTGGTCACCAATGTGAGGAAGGAGGAGAAAGAGGGATTTTTGATGTACCCATGGTTTCTACAGATGATCTTTAGCATTTTACATTTGGATCTTCCAACGGCTAGTACAACACATAAGCTACAAGATCCAAATGTGTTCAGGAGGATCAATAGATTGGGACCAACCAGCCAATTCAACCCGAAAATGGAGTTTGGCATCCTTCCATGGTTGGTAATAATGACATGGAGATAATGGAAGTTCCTGTTTCACCCATGGTGAGCTGTGATGAGAATGAGAGATGAAGAGGATGAGGATGATAGTGAATCTGATGATATTGAAGATGGAGGAGATGAGGTTGTTAAGGAGGAGGCAGTACATGTTGAGAGGGAGCAACCACGGGCTAAAGTTGTTTTAAAACCAACACCACATGTTTCACCACCAACACAATCACAATCACAACCAAAATTGCAGATCCATGAACCTTATATACCTTCACCACCGCACTTTTCCCAAAAATTTGAGCCAACTATTCCTTCACAACCATATTCCCCACAAATCCAAATTCAAACCCAAACCTAAACCCAAACCCAAACTCAAACTCAGACTCAGACTGAACCAGAACCTTATATCCCAAAATTCATTCCTTCCCATCTTATTAGCCAACCCAACACACCATACCAATCACCATCCCACTCTCTAAACCTAGAACAACATGATACTTCTTTATCTCCACCCATTCAAAGCCATGTACCTTAATCCAAACCAGAAACCATTTACCTAGTTAAGTTAAAATATTCTTCAAAGTCCAGTTCACCATACTCAACCAACCCAATCATCAAAACCCACTCAAAGTTCCCCAATCAACTCACCATCCCCAAATGCAAGATTGTTGCTACTAAAAAGACATTTTGACGTCCTTGTGAAAATTGTGATTTAAGGAGAGAAAATAATGAGCTAATGGAAAGAAACAAGGATTTGGAAACACAACTGAAAGAAGCTTTGGACAAAATTCAAACCCTAGTGTATGACGTTGAGAAGACCTCCGATGCACCAAAACAGGGGGAGAATGTACATGTTGCTGGTGGAAATGTTGATGATGATGCATTGAGACTTATAGGGGTGTTATATATCAGTGATATTGATGGTGAAGAAGAGGAAAGAGTGGTTGTTAAGGATGCTGATGTTGATATAGCTGATAAGGTGGATGTAGTTGATGAGGTTGTTGATATGAGGGATGAAAATGAGAATGTGGATGATAAGGAAGTGGTTGTGGATGAAAATGTTGATAAAGATGTGGGTGATGATAATGTTGAGGTGACTGTTGATGAAAATGTGGCTGATAATGATGTGATTTTAACTGACGGTGAGAGTGATAAAACAGCTTTATTAGATGATAATACTGAAGAAGTTGTCATCTCTGGTGAGACTATCATTCTATCTTACAAGATTGAGGAACTCAATGATGAGTATGATGAGGTCAGTTCTCAGTTGATGAAAGAGAAGAAAGTTGTGGATGAAGATTTGGAAGATTTATTGAAGGAGATAGATGAGTTTTCACCTACTGTTATCAAGGAGGTTGGACCATCTAGGTTGTTGAATGAGGAGGAAGAGAGGAGGAGAGAAAAACATAAGGCAGTTGTTGACCATGAAAGCCAAATGCAGCCCCTTAAGAAGAAAATAGAATATTCCAATGCCCATTTATTATTTATTGATGAATCTGATGATGAAGGTAAGAAAAGCCATGATAAGATTGTAAATGAATGGATTCAAAGAGACATCTTAAACTACTTTCTCACTCAAAAAGAAATAGAAGAATAGATGGTGATTATGGAGGAGATTGAGTTGAAGAAGAAGTTAAGTGAAGATAAGGGGATATTGAATAAGAAGTGATTGAAGGGCTTCTGAGACTACAACAGGCTGAAGCGGCTGACAATGATCTAGCCATAGTAGTCTATAAATTCCAAACTAAGAACCCTCAACACACTGTACCAACTGCTGAACCATTCACTGAAAATATTGATAAGCAGTTGGTGACAGACTATGATGCAAAAAGGATTCAAGAGGAGATGATAAAGAGGTCCAATGATAAGGCAATTGAAAGTCAAGAAAAGGAAATCAAATCAAATGAAAGAGAATGGTCAGTTGATCTTGTGAAGTTTGTAAGGAGGAAGAAAAGATTTGGAGATAAAATACCTAAATAGTTGATGCCAAAGCAGAAAAAGGGGGTAGTAAAATAAGATAAGCAATGGGACAAGTAGAAGAAGAAAGAAAGTCATGTTGAAGAACCTATAATTGTTCTCCCTTTGCGAACTGTACGGCCTAAAGATTATGAGCAGAATGTAGACATGGAATCCAATGAACCACAAACAGGGGCATTGGAGGACATTTCAGATCAAGAGGATGATGAGGAAGGTGAAGGATTAAAAGAGAAAGGAAGATGAAACTGTTTCACCACAAATTCACTTGACGGATGAACATACTGAGAACATAAAGGCAAGACTAGAATAGTTGAAGAAAGAAGATCCAAGAGTCGTCAGTCTCATGGCCCAAGGTTTTAGATTTGAAGAAATGGATGAACTATCTGAAGAAAACCTTAATCTGTTGTTTGAAAGAAAAAGAGATGAATTGAAGAAAGAGAGAGACCAAAAGAAAAAGTTAAATCAATATATCTCTCATATGAAAACTCATCTGAAAACCAAAAAGTATATGAAAGAACAAATTAGAAACATGAGCTATGAGGACATGGAAGATCTTAGTAAAGCTCTAAACGCCCAGGAAGAAGAGGAGGAGAGGAAGAGAATAGAAAGAAGGACTATTGATGAATTGAAGAGAAAGGACAAGGTGTTCAGGATATCTGGACGCAAATGTGGGTTCCTATTAGAACATGGGTATGACTTTGAATTGGTTGATTCAATGAGCGGGAGAGAGGTTGAGAAGTTCAGAAGAATATTTCATGAGTTAAAAGATGAAGGAGATGCTACAGCAGAGGAAATGAGACATAGGAGATTTAAAGAATTAAAACAGAAAGAGGGGGGAGATAGGGAGAGAAAGACTAAGGCAGACAGAGCCAGAGCATGGTTGGCTGAGGAGCAGAAGAAAGAATTATCCAAAGACAAATAAGTTCTCCTTGAGAGACTCATGAAAGCCAGGGGTGTAGGAATTGAAGTGAGTAAACTGTCTGTTGCACAAAATAAATATCTTTATGAGTCAGAGCTGGCTAAGTATAGGAAGGAGTTGAAAGAATCCTACAAACCTGAAGTATCAACTAAGACTCCTTCCTTGATCCCTGAAGTGAAGAAAGAACCTGTTGAGGTTGAATTAAACACTCAGTTGATGCCTTGGGAAGACCAGGAAAAGATTAAAACTCTAAGGCAGGCTATGTTGAAAAAGGGAATGACAGCTGGTGTGTTTGATAATATGGGTTAATATTAGTTAAAGGATCTATTTTATAAAGAAAAGGAATACTTTGATCAAGTTGAGGGAGAATAGAGAAGATTAATGTCCTTACAGTCTGGTCCAAGAAGACAGACTATCAGAAGACCAAGATCTCCTACATAGGAGCATGTGGATAAAGAAACCATTGAGATGATCAAAATTTTGTCCAAGGAAGGTGTTGACTACCTTTCTTTGAACATGATGGAAAAGGAAAATATTTTAAAAATTTTTGAGTCAAAGTAACATGTGAGAAGGCCCCAACCACAAAGACTGTATGCCTCAAGGGATTCCACATCAAGAGTTCCAATCCCTACCACAAGGTCCAGCCAGCAAAGACTACAAAGACCACCTTATAATGTGGATCTACCAAAGAATCTTTATTTTGATTCTAGGACCAAGACACTTAAAGTGATTATGACTAGTGGTGAGCTAAAAACATTTGTATTCAGGGATGACTTCCATGACTTCAACAAAGAACAATTAGAAGAATTGGCAAGACTACACTTGTATGATTACCAACAAAGAGAAAGATTTGCAGGTCAGCAGAGGAATGACCTATCAAAATACTTGAAAGAACAATCCAGAAAGGGATTTACTCTGCTAAACAAGAAGAGAAAGTTGGAGTACTCAGAAGCTGAGAATATTAAGAGGAAGAGAAGGATGAGTGACATTAAAATGACTGAACTATCTTATGTAAAATCCAAGAAGGTCACTAATCCTTAAGCCACAATGAAGGAGTGCATCAGTATGAGAAGACAGATGACCATGCCAAACTCTAAAGTTTAAAGAAATGGAAGAATTTCTCAGATACACTATGAAAGGAAAACTCATTCTTTTATCTTCAGAAATTCTGAAGGTGTGGCCCTGGGAATCGTTGAACATGACACTGACTTAGAACATCTCCATGCGGATTATCTTTATGATATAATGATATGGAACCATCCAGCTCAACATCCATTCCACAGGGAGATTTCTATATTCCAACAAAAAGTTGTTGATGTAAGGCTTGACAGAAGAACTAAAGCAAGGAGCTCAAGGAGATGAATAAATTTTGTTTGAGTTTATGTTTATTTGATATGTAATGTCCTTGAGACAGCATTTGAATATGTAATATTTCTTTAAGTAATGTAATTAATTACTCTAAGAATTTGATGTGTATTTTCAGACAAGTGTATATAACCTAATGGTGTTTTGGTGCATCTGAGTTTGTTCCAATCTAGGGAGAGATTGTTGGGATCAAGAATTGATCAATGAAGATTTGAATCTTCTCAACCTCCTCAATAAATCGCTACGTTGGAACTCGAGTAAACTTGGCACCTCAAAAAAGCCTAGAACTTATTCAAGTAAGGTATCTTACTTACGAGCAAGGTTATCTTCTAGAATTCTTCTAAGTGTTAGTTCGAGCAAACTACACTTCATCAAGCAAGGATCTTCTTCGAGCGAGCAAGGTTTATTTTAGAGCAAACCCTTGAATTAACCAAGCTTAACCCAAGTAATTTGGTCGGTCGAGCAAGATTTCTTTAAATAGTGATCTCAAGCACACTGTAGGAAGTTAATGGAATTATACTAAGGACTTCTATGAGCAAGGTTCAACCTCGAGCAAGCTACATTTTTACCAGCATGCTTAGTTTGTTTGAATACGTATAAGACAAAAGGTTGAAGAGATCAGGAAAACAGGTTTGCTCGTAGAATATTCTCGAGCAAAGTTTGATATTATCATTAAGATTGAAGTCTGCTTGAAGAATATTTTATTAGGAAAGTATTCTAAGTAAAGCTTTCTCGAAGGAAATGTCCCAGCACACTTACGGGTTACAAGGTCTGCTCCACAAAGACAAAGCTTAATCGAAGACTTGTTTACACTTGTAGTATTTAGAATACGTTTGAATATGTTATGTAATAATCATTAGGGTTTCTAGAAGATGTCAAGTGTGCCTATTTAAGGAAAGTTTAGGATAAATTTATGAAAGAGCACAGAGTGAGTGATTTGACGGCTAATATAACTTTCTTAGCAAACGGAATATTTTGTACGGAAAGTAGCTTTTCACCTGGCATTCCACCTAGAAACCCTAGAGATATTCCTTGTATTCTAAGTTAATATTAATAGAAATCTTTTGAGTGACTTGTGTGTTTTGTCATATTTGTGTTCTTTAAGTACCATCATTGAATATCATTGATTCCGCCTTTGATATTCTTTGGTTTTTCATACTTGCATTTTTGTAACCGTCTTGTCAGCATTTAGTAGTTGGTTACGAGGTTGATAAGTGAATAAGTTGTTGGTTACGAGGTTGATAAGTGAATAATCGATCCTGACATTTCTTCTTTCTCTCCGAACAGGGGCCACAAATAATCCTCCACCCTAGTTGCTTGCTTGCTTCCCAAAGAAATAATAGTCTGGTTCCAAAATTCCTCCATAGACTTCAGCTCCCCACAATAATTCTCCTTCCCCTCAACAATATGTGGTGAATAAATATGCATGTGCACCAACCCTAACTTGTGTTTTAAGTTATTCTTGTCGACACTCTTAATATTTTTTAATTCAAACTGGTATCCAAAAGCAAAAGTAATGCAGGCCTATTAGTTCGTTTTGTCTCACGGGCTGATATCAAACTCCACCAATTATACGTGAAATCCTACATAAAACAATAAAAACTAATGTAGTTAGTTAATGAATACAAGAATTCATTAATAAATATGTGCCGATCCGATGATAATACATAAAATAAACTGACATATAATTACTATTACTGAGTCGATTACTCATTTTAGCTCATTATCTCATTGGACCATTAAACTTTAATATGAACTAAATAAGAGTAATTTTCAATAAAAGTTAGCCCAAAAGTATTTAAAAGTGTAGAGTATATTGATATAATAATATGTATAAATTAGACCACATCACTTTTCATGTGTCAAACTTGAATAAGTGTTTGGTGGATGATTCTATATTAACACTTCACGAGGAGGTGTGTATAGATGAAAACTTCACTTCATCGAATACCCCTAGAAATAATAGACCGGCAAGAAAAGAAGCTTAGATGAAGTTGCATTCCAATTGTCAAGGTTAGGTGGAACACAAGGCGAGGGCCTAAGTTCACGTGGGAACGTGAAAGCGAAATGTTAAAGAAACATCTTCATTTGTTATACCACTCGACTGCGCCGACTGAACCTATGGAAGATTCAAGCTTAGCCTATATTACTCATGACAACCCAATAAAAAGGCCACCTCTAATATTTTAGGTATTAATTAAATGTATTACTAGCTTAATTAGTAGATTAAATACCCTTTCGATAAGTGCAATAAAATTTGAGGAGGAAATTCTATAAGTAGGGGAAGATGTGACAGCCCCTATTTTAGAGCCAAATTTTTTTTCTCTATTATGTGTCATATAGTTATTGCAACAACCTTATATAATACATGATCTAAGACCCTTAGAAACTATAGGATAGTTACAGGAGAGGCTCAACTAGCCTAAGCATAATATAGATCATTAATCTTGAACCAATATGCCAAATTCCATCAATACAATATCCAAGTCTTTATTCAAATCATTACCATTTAACTAAACAAACGATTTATTTTATAAAGCCATAACCTTAAACGAATCAATACTTTTAACATATGTAATAATAATTTTACTATGTGAAATAATAATGATAGAAGTAAACATTTTATGAAGATTATCATAAGTATTTTTGACCTACATGTATAAATATATATTAAATGACAATAATCATCTAATATGAATTAACTAATTCTAATATTCCAATATTTGATGTCCTGGTGCAAATCCTCCAGCAACCATCGACCTTTTCCTTTACTGTTGGGGCATTCCTATTTTAATTAATTACATACATAAATATTAAATATCTTCATTAGAAGTGTATCTACTCAAGATCTTTGGAAACAAAATAAATCTTCTAATTCCCTAAAATATCTAAGTACAACACGTCATATATCTTCTCTCCCACTCCTGATCGTTTGCTTCCTTTCCCACAATAAACAACCCTCATAAGGCCTTCGTTCTACCCAATCAATGTTCATCTGATCTCCCTATAAAGGAAGAACTTCATGAGTATTGAATTCCCACAACCTTCTAAATCACAAACTTCCTCACAATTTTCTCTACAATATGTTGGCAATTCACATAAGCGATCTCCTCATCCTCAAAGTCAGTTATTCCTAACGTCTCCCATTCAAGAATAGATTATTAACATCATTGGTTCCAAAAATCAAGTTATAATAATCCACGTAAGTTGTGACAGTTATTCTCTTTTTAATTTCCGATTGATCCCTCCTATTTTCCTAATTCTGATTATAAAGCTACAGCCCTAATATTCCTTTGCCTACTCACAGTTTCAAATCTTGGTGTTGAAGATCATTCCCTAGCAACTGATTCTATTCACCCACCATCAAGGTTAGTGATCCATTGTTATTTCTAAAGTACTCCATAAATATATTCTGAGGTGGTATGAACAGTGGTGTAACTATATATCCATGAATATTCACACCACCACGTATGCTTTGATTATGCTTAAAACATTGATATTTGAACTTTAATCAGGTAAGGAAACTCTAAGTTCAAAAACAAGTAAGCTAGCCTTTGAGATTAAAACCTAATCACTTTATTACCTAGTATTGATAATAAACATTCTGATCTCTCAAAGAATCAAGGGTAACCGGTGGACAACCCAAACCTAAAGGGTATGTCCATCACGGTTATACTCATGCACCCACCATCTTAAAATCTCAAGGCACGTGCACGATCACAAAATCTCAAGCATGCGTAATGATAATTTCATGTAACTCAAAATAATTTAATAATCTTAATTTCAGAGTCCATAACATGTTCAAAAATAAAAATATAAATATTAATTCAATACTTGAACTTGAAACTAAGTATTTCGGTTAATACCCCACACGGTGACTTTTTTGCATAAAATACGGTTTGTTAAATTAACAAAGTGAAATGGTTCTTTTATTAAAATGCAACAAACAAGTAAGTGTCTAGAGAAAAGGAAAAGGGATATTAGAATATTAATAAAGTTATAAGAACTAATCACACTCCAAAACAAACGAACCCTTTTAAATGACCTGAGCAAAACCCAAAGTCTTTTATTTTTTTACATAACTATAACTTTAATGAGTTAATTATAAGCATCTATTAAAACACACCAGGAGTAATTTTGACATAAACTAAATACTAGTGATTTATTCGAAACGTAAGAATACGAGTGAAAATTTAATAACGGCCGGTGCATTGGTTAAGCCGAATAGCATAACTGAAAACTCATAGTGGCCGTACCGAGTTCTGAATGTCGTCTTTGAAATGTCTTCTTCGCGCACTCTTAATTGGTGGTAAACAGATCTCAGATCGATCTTCGAGTAGTAACTCGATCCCTAAAGCTGGTCGAACATATCATCAATTCGGGGTAACGGATAACGGTTCTTGACTATCACCTTTTTCAGCTCCCGATAGTCGATCACATGCAGAAAGTCCCGTCTTTCTTTTGGACAAATAGGACAGGAGCTCCCCGTGGTGATGAGATGGGTCGGATGAAACATTTATCCAATAAGTCATGTAATTGAGTGGACAATTCCTAAAGCTCTGCCGGTGCGATCCGGTATGGAGCTCGTGCTATAGGTGCAGCACCGGGGGTTAAGTCGATTTGGAACTCGACTTGTCGAATGGGTGGGAGTCCTGGAAAATCTTCCGGGAAGACTTCCGAAAAATCACGCACAATTGGTGTCTTCGATCCGCTTCTCCTCCGCGGGTTCCCATTAACATGAGCTAAAATCGCCGGATGTCCCTTTCGTAAATATTTCTGCGCCTTCATGAGTGTGATGATGCTAGTAGTCATGCCGTGTTTCTCGCCCTGTATGGAGATGGTTTCGCTAGAAGGATTAACGATGCGAACTACTTTGTCATTGCATAATACCTCAACTCTATTCTCGGATAGCCAGTCCATGCCGACAACGATGTCGAAACTACCAAGTGAAAAGGGCATGAGGTCAATATCGAAGGTATGACCCGACAGTTTCAGCTTGCATCCCGCTAGTACATGGGTTGTTTCTATAGACTTACCGTCAGCTAATTCAATAGGAAACTTAGCACCTAACGGTGTCGGGGCTAAGTCTAACTGTTTACTAAAGGCTTTCGACACAAAACTCCTATCAGCTCCGGTGTCAAACAAAATGGAAGCAAAACAGTCGTTTACGGGAAACTTACCGGTAACCACGCTTGGATCGCTACAGGCCTGACCCGATCTAATGACGAAGGCTCTACCTCTAGCACTGCCACCGTTATTGTTGTTGCCTCCATTACCCTCATTTTGTTTCAGTTTAGGGTAGTCCTTCCTGAAATGACCCTCCTGGCCACACTCAAAGCAATCTTTCATGGTTACAGACAATTTAGGAGCGCTCTTACCCGTGAGTTCCCCTCTACAGTCCTTGGCCTGATGACCTAGTTTACCGCATTGCTGACATTTGATTGGATCGCATGGGCCAGAATGGTGATACTTACACTTGTTGCACTTTGGGTACTTTCCAGCATAGCTACTCGAACCTTGTCCGCCACCGTTGTTGTTGTTGCTGTTGAAACCCTGATTATTGAAGTTCCAGGTGGGTTCGGGTTTACGGTGGTGTTGTTGTTCAGGAGTGTTCGATGATGAGGATCTCATATTGTCAAACTTCCTTTTTCCATTCCTAGAGTTTTTATTATTGTTGTTACCTGATTTGTCAAGGGTTTTAAAGGTGGAACCTCTATGGGTAACACACCTCGGGCCACTGCTTGATCCGTCAACTTGTGGGCTATTCGAATCGCCTGCTGTATGGTGTTCGGTTTAGAGGACGTCACCATACCCTGAATCTGGGGCACTAATCCATCAATGTACATCTCAATTCTTTTACTCGGTGGCTCTATCATATGTGGGCACATCACCGCCAGTTCGTGAGAACGGGTGGTGTAGGCTTCAATTTCAGAGCCCACCATCTTCAAGGCCCAAAATTCTAATTCCAGCTTCAAGATCTCCTCTCTAGGATAATACTCTTCCTTCATCATGTTCTTGAATTCATCCCAGTTCATGGCATTATCCAAATCCAATCCGAGTATCTGCACATTGGAATTCCACCAGGTGAGGGCTGAATCCTCCAGCATGCCAGCAGCACACTTGAATCTGCTGGCTGGTGGACAATTGCACATTTCAAAGGCTGACTCAGCATTTTCAGCCCAACGCAGGAATCCTATGGCTCCATCAGTGCCCTTAAATGAGTTGGGTTTACAATGCAGGAAATTCTTGAAGGTACAAACTGCTGGACCCCCGGCTTGGCCTCCAGCTTGATTTTGAACATGAGCAGCCAGAGATGCCGCCGCGTGGTCATTTAGTAAGCCTTGGAGTTCTGCTGCGGTCATGTTGATGTTACCGTAACCACGTTCAGCGTTTCTTCCGGCCATTTCCTTAAAATCACAGCACATAATGTTAGACATGAACGCATGGTTTCATATATAATACGCCATACATGTAATAAAAAAGGTAGGAAAGGAAGGAAAGAAAAGAAATATAATGTCCACACATCGCAACACAACCATATAATAATCCAAATAATAATTCTTCATTAAAACCATTGTATTCGCTATAAAGTATTTAAAATCAATCCTTAAAATCATAGAAAATATATGTTGGATGGAGACAACCCCTCCATCTAGGTGTTATCATCATGAGATGTCGTCATTTGAGGACACGTCCGAGTGTGCATCCTCCTTAGCCGGCTCTTCCTCTAGGTCTTCTTAGGGTTCTTTTTCAGGATCTTCTTCAGGATCCTCCTCCGATTCTTCTGCGTTCGGAACAATTTGTGCCTCTAGGGTTGCACAACGAGCGAGAGCTACCGCTGCATTGCCTCTTGCATCTCTAATTTCTTCCTTCAAGTCTAAGATTTCTGATTGCATTTTGAGTACTAGTCTCAATAGATGGACATGAGCATCTTGAGTTTCCTTCATTGCGTCAGTCAGGTATGAAATTCTCTTCCTTGTCTCTGCTCCATCCCCTATTCCTCACGGTAAAAATACTGCTCAATCAAACTTGGGTACCAACTCCAGTTACCGTGGCTCTCGGATGCGACTCCAGATGGGTAGAGCCTCTTTGGTGTGAGGGCTGCTAGTGCTGGGCCCATTCGACGTGGTGATGGTTTGGAAATATGCAGTTCCTTTCCTGGAGCGTGGGACACCGGGTTGGATGATGACGATGGTGTTGACATCCCTACAGAATAGGTCGTATATGGTTTATGTGCGTATGTGTGAATAAGGAAAAAAAGAAATAAAGAAAATAAATAAATAAATATATAAGATATATATGTATTACGTAAGATCATAACTAATGGGTCATTGCGGTTGTAGTCTAGTATGAATGCAATTCTAGTTCACTAAACCAATGGATCTGATACCAATCTGTCACACCCTCAAATTCCACTAATGAAATTTTACCGTTAGACAGTGTGAACTGACAGGATCTTAGCCATTAGTTATATCAAACATCATTACTAAATTTTTTAAAACAACCAAAACATCCAAGTCTGAAATAAATACGGAAGCGTAAACCGTAATGTAAATTGTTGCGTCAACACGGGATGACATAAAGCAACAGTTGATATTATAAAGTTAAAAGCAATCTAAAACATAGGAGAATTTTGCATGCATGTCCTAAACGCCGCACCCGCATCGGCTACCTGAGATAAACATACTAAAAATGTCAACACAAGGTTGGTGAGTTCATAGGTTTAAATACAATGATCGTTGCATTATAGCGTTTCCAGATTGAGTTATTCAAATATTTATATCAATAGGAAGCTAACCTATCAGGCATGTATTACTAATTATTCAACACCGAAGCTAACTAATTATACGTTTGCCTTGCCACCATGACAACCACGACCATGGTAATGTGTTAGCCAAAATTACACCCACTCGACCGACAGTCGAGTTTAGAGTCGGGTGGGGTTTGTCAAACCCAGTAGTATTACTCAACACTGACCCGCTATTATCCAATATTAACCGGTTCGATTGTTTCTAAAGGACTTAGTTGGTATGTTTCCACTTAGTCTTACAAGTGATATATACATAATAAACAAATTCTAAAGTGATTGGATATGTTATCTCCCCCTAATAAAACGTAAAAAGGGTGAGAGGGGCCGTGAAACTCACTGTTTGTGGAGTTACTGAAACCCGAGAAAAAGTGTGCGTATAGGAAATCCTCACTAGTGCTCTAAAACACAAATGAGATTTCTAAGTATTTTGAACCATGAGTGAGTCTCTAGACTCGACACATAAAAGTTATGCATGAGGTGTGTTCGTGTTACATTTGTGAAACAATTGTGACTCAACAACACGTTGGTGATAAGTTACGGGTATGATCAAGTATGGAATTTAATGTTACTACAATATATTTTCAGTATATCATCAACTACAATGGCATATATGTCAAACACACCTCAAACATCGATCAAACAACCAACTTTTCACATTCCAAAACGAATTTAGTACGTCCATAAGACTCTATTTCACTATTCATAACATGCAGATAAATCACCAATATTTTACCAAAGAAGCACACGTAAGATAGGTTTCGGGAAACATTTTTATTTTATTTTTAACATCTGCAGTTTTATTACAAGAATTAAAACAACACGGTCATTATCAGGCGCAACAAAAAGTTCTTGACTAGTCCTATTACATGGTTAATCCAATTAATGAAAGGCCAATTGGGATAGATTTCACACTCAATTTATTAACTTCTAGAGGTGAAATCAACTCAATTGGTCTTGTAGTTTGTGAGATATGCTATTAACAAATCAGCCTATAAAAAGGCTTCCAGAATCAGAACTGCACAACTAATTTATAAATTCATAAAAGGTGACTTCCACATGTCCAAAAATTACAAACTTGGATTCCCTGGAAACTAGACTCGACATACTACATCAGGGAATTAATAACCACTTCAAATTATGTCATTAACATCAACTTACAGTCAAATATATACGAATTTTAAGTCCAATCAGCATGCTGTTTTCGTCTAAATTCAATATTAAACATGTTTTTCTACCACAATCCATGCATAAACCCTACTAGACACATAATAAATCAACCTGTTTATTGTTAACGAATTCCAGTAAGGTTTGATGCATCGGGTTCGTTTTTACCCAATACACGAACTCGGTTGTTCATGCTAACAATTAACCTATTTATTGTTAACGAATTCCAGTAAGGTTTGATGCATCGGGTTCGTTTTTACCATTTAAACATATATCTAAAATTTCTAGATGTAAACCGGACCTAAACTAACAAGTTCTCGATATAACGTACCTTAAACAAGTTGGTTTACGAACACGGTCTAGTCTTGATGTTGTTTTGGTTCCTCACGACATTCTAGCACCAACGGGTTCGAGTTTCCACCTGCGGATCTTGGCTCGGGTTATATGATAGTGTTTGTTTGTGTTTTTGATGGTGTAGTCTATGGTGTAGAGATGGATAAAAATGGAAAGGATTAGGGTTTAAGTGGTATTTATACTCCCTTAAGCCCATGGACCTAAGGCCCATTCCATCTCTTATTCTATCTTCTAAATTCCAAGCCCGCCCTCTATTAGTTTATTTATGTAAACCGATAAACGACACACTATAAAATAAAAGAAATTTATTGTATTAACTCTTTCAAAAGTAGGATGTTACAAATAAGGTGAGTTCATGTGATCCCTCTTTTCAACTATTTACTTAAATCCTTCTAGGGACTACGAATACATACTCTTAAATGTTTTATAACTTTTGGTGTATTATTAACAAAGACCTTTAGCTGCCTTATACAATCCCCGACTTTGTAGCACAATCATTAACTCCGAAAGGAGCCACGGGATATATGGGTAGTACTATCTGGAGAAGACCCTCTCACATGGTGGTTCTACATCATGGAATGACCACCCGCTGAATGATAAAATGTATATCAAGTGACATATATTCATGTCTTTTTAACTTGTGTTGGGCAGACATAAGTATAATTTGACCCATAAAAATAAGGGGTACAGGTAAGGGGTATTTATTTTGATGTTCAAGGGTCGTTGACACAAGTTTGATTGTGAACTTGTTTAATATGCACCTATTTATTTTATTTGTGTTATGTGTCTTAAATTCATGTTCTAACCAACATAATGTTGATGAATTTTTGAGTATGTATATTCAGGTATTAACTCAAGAGTGATACACTTAGGCATGATGCAAATTGAAGTTACAACTAACAAAATTAAGCTAGAATAATAAATAGACTAGATTCATGAATAATTCGTTTTTTTCGTAAACTGTTGGTGCATTTTAGTGTGTAAGTACTTCATAGGTTAATTGTTAGTCTTGTACGTAATCAGCGATATGTTTTGTTTTGTGTTTTGTGTTTAAACGGGTTGGTCAAAGTGAATTTAAGGGATAAGAGAAGTTGAGATAACTTCGCCTATATGTATCAGGCGAAGATGTGTAGTATATAAACACATCTTCGTCCTAGGGTTTAGGGTTGTTCATTCTAGTCGTACGAACTTGAGAAGTGTGTTACCGTGTATTGAAAGATGTTGTGCTATTATTCAATACATATAAATGTTTGGTTCAATAATGCTTCTATTGTTCTTGTCATTACTAATACTCGTAGCCAAACACTAAGGGATTCCGCACCCTTTAAGTTTGTGATATCTCCTGTAGTGATCTATTCCAGGGACCTACAATTGGTATCAGAGCATTAATCTCTCAATTGTGTGGTTCGAGAGTATCACACGAGTATTACGACATGAACAAAGGATTTTGCACAAGTTTGACATTCAAAAATACCCAAATATTCATTCCATAGCCTATATTCACTCACCAACAACCCCCCCCCCCCCAACCAAACTTTCCAGTCGTCACAAAGAAGTTATTGTTAGTGTTTTTGGAAAAGTTACAAGTTAGGCGAACTTGTAATTCCAGCGAAGCTAACTTAGGTGAAGTTGACTTTCACTGCTGATCAGGCGAAGTTAATTAACTTCGTTTACTCTAAGAAGAAGGCTATTGTTGGACTTTTATATTTAAAATAGAAATAATAATAATAATAATAATAATTTATTAACATGGCGTCTATAAATAGATTTTATCTGGTTACAATGGAAGTTGAGCCAGGTTCTAATACGAAAGCACCCAAGTTACTAAGAATTATTGACTTCGTACAATGGAAAGAGAGTTTTGAGCGATACACTAATTGTAAAGATGCCTAGATGTGGGTGTGCATTCAAGATGGTTATATACCACCCATAACCCCTTTTGATGGTAGAGAGAAATTAGAGAAGTATTGTATGATGAATGAATACAAGAAAAAGATGTATGAAACTGAAAACAAAGCGTTAGCGGCTATTACTATTCTTGACTCAACAGATCCTCCATACTTTCAAAAAATACAAGACGGCAAGAGACATGTGGGATGCCTTGGAGAGTCGATATGAGTGAAATGTTGCCATAAAGAACTCTAAGACCAAACTGCTAAAAACTCAGTTCTCAGTATTCAAGTACATGAAAATGAGACGTTATGACATCATCATTCGCTACTACCATCTCATGACTGAACTTGACAATTCTGATATAAAGGTAGAAGAGACTAAGAAAGTTTAAAAACTTCTGGATGCACTTCCACCAAAGACACGGTAATGATCAGATATGACAAGGACTTTGATAAATATGAACTGGAGAACGCAGTAAATAGGCTTAGAGGATATGAAATGAACATGAAGAGAATGGAAACAGTGACTGATCAGGTTCAGGATCCTTCTATGTATGGGACCAAAATTTCTTCAAGCTCAAGCTTTGGGCCTTCAGCATACTTCACAGGAAGTGGAAATGAAAATGGAAGTCCACATGTTGTTGTGAACTCCGATGGTGATATTTGCTTCGAAGGTAGACGGGTTACTCCTATAAAGAATCAAGCAAGCTTAGTTGGATATACGGGTATCCCTCAAAGTGTAAACTGCTAATCTATACTCGTAAGTATTAAGTCAGCTGAACAACAATTTGCCTTGTATGCTTCTTTCATTGCATCATATGAGAACTATATAAAAGGGAAGATAGTGGATCCGACATCATTGGATGAAGACTAGGATCAGATTAACGCATATAACTTCGAAGAAATGGATTTATAATGGTAAATGGCTATGATTCAGAGAAGAGTGCAGAGGTTTATGAATAAGATAGGAAGAAATTTTGTGGGACAAAGTCCAGGTTTAGATCAATCGAAGGTGCAAAACTATCACAAAATGTGCACTTAGCTCATGAGTGCACAAATGAAAGAGTTGAAAGAAATTCGCATGCACAAACAGGTGGTCAGTATGGTGGTAAAACTGAGGTGAAGGCTATGGTATCTTAGCTATTGCGAGGGTATAATTGGAATGTGAAAGTTGAATAGATTGCTAAGCAGGCTCATGTGGTGAAGTTAGACTTTATAAGGAAAATGGAAGGTCGATCAATGGAAGTGACTAAGCATACATGGCAGAACTGAGTGATCTACTATCCGAGGTAAGTACAAAAGAGTCGTGTTTAAAGTGTCAAAGTTTAACTGAACAACTAAAACAACTTAATAATCAAAATACTTAATTAATAAAAGAGGTAAGTGAAATAAAAGTAGAAAGCCATCACATAAGAGAGAAAAAAATATGTATCTAAGAAAAGTCAAAAGTCTTGAGAAAGATATAAGAAGCATAAAAACAACATTAGGTGAAAAAGTTCAAGTGATAGATCTCTCTTATGAAATGGTTGAGGAAAAGACGAGAATTATCTTGAGCAACGATAAGGAAATAGCTTACTTCCAAGTCAAAATAGTAGAGTTAAATTGAAAACTTGAGCAATTTAGAAACTCTTATATTGTCGGGATCATGCCTTAAGCTCCTTAAGGTCCTCAAATGAGAAGGAGGGTCTTGGTTACACATAAGTTCCTCCCTCTATTAACAATAACTATACATTTTCACCCACTGAGGAGCTTAACATGGACCAGTTTTATCCCTATACCGACCCAGCAGTTACTCAAACATCAACAAGTGAATCGAGAACATCGAACTTACCCAAGTTCATCGTCCCTAATCAGGCGAACTTAAATGAGACGAAGTTAACTTCACTGAAACAGAACAAGCAAAGTTAAGCAACTACGTCTCACCTGTTGGACAGTTAAATAATCAAGTTAAATGAACAAGTTCACACCTATTAAGTTTGTGAAAGGAAACACGATGGATGAAGAGGCAGGACCTCTATCAAGAGAATCAAATGTTGAATTTATAAAAAGAAAAATTGGTTTGAATCCATTTGTGAATCTAGATGTTAAATTATCTTATTTGGTTCCAGCCTCATCATCTGAAAATATTCAAGTCATTAAGACAATCAGAGTTGATTCCTTGGAAAATAAGTCATGCTTTAAATGTCATCTTAAGGGTCATGTTGCAAGTATTTGTCCCTTAAAGAAAAGAAAATAGGTGAAATTTGAATTTTAACAAAACTTATACTCCTAATGTTAACAAAGATCAAGGGTTGGTCCCCGTTTCCAAAGGAACCAGCCTCAGTTTTCCACAATTTCAAAATTCAAGGGTTAATCATTTTAGAAAAGAATTCAACTATAATTGACCTCAGAGACACTTCCCTATTGTCCGTAGTCCTTTCCACAGTTATATCAAGCCACAAAGAACATCTAACTTACATCGTCAAATATTAATATGTAATGAAAGATCTGGATGACCCAAGACCTCAATGGCTTGAGTCCCCCGTACTAATTAAGTTTTCTTACATGTGCATGAACAGTCAGCAAGAGCTGTGAACTACAAGTGGGTTGTAGACAGTGACTATTCTAGGCACATGACTAATAACATAGATTTGTTGCAAGAGTGAAAGAGTATACAATGGGACGGGTTAGTTTTGTATTAGAAAATAGAGGAAGAATCAGTGGGATTAGTACTGTGACTAATGGGAAAATCAAGCTAGAGATGGTGAACTATGTGAAAGAGTTGAAGCATAATCTCATGAGTGTTTCTCAAGTATGTGACAAAGGCTATTCATTGCACTTTACAAATGCGGAAGCCCTAATTTTGAATCCTGGTTTTAAGATACCTAAGAAATGGATACTAATGAAGGCTCCAAGGGAGAAGAATACCTATGTGATGCCGTTACTAAAGAATCTTTTTTGCTCTCAAAAGCTTCTGAGTTTGAATTTAAGTTATGGCATGAACGCATGGGACACATCCACATATGAAAATTGAACTATATTTTCAAAAATGAGCTGGTATTAGGAGTTCCGTTGAAGAGTGTTGGGTTTGAAGACAAATGTATTCCTTGCAAGAAAGAGAAACAGCACAAGAAATCTCATATGTCAAAGTTGGTTAATTCTATCGTCACACCATTAGATCTCCTCCACATGGATCAGTTTGGTCATATAAACATCAAAAGTCTTGGGGGAGATATTATTACTTAGTGATCATTGATGATTACTCATGTTACTCATGGGTGTATTTTCTAGTGATCAAAATGAGAAAGTATAGACGGTGATCAATCTGATCACTAAGAAGTGACAACGGGACTGAGCTCAAGAAATATCAAATGGAAAGATTCTGCTTACAGAAGGGTATAGAGCATCAATATATTGCACCGTATACACCACAACAAAATGGAGTTGCAGAAAGGAAGAATAAGACTTAAATTGAAGCTGCAAAAATAATGTTGGTGGATTCCAAGCTGTCTGTCGTGTTCTGAGCAGAATTTGTTGCTACATCTTGTTATATCCTTTAGAGTCTTAATTGTTAACAGACTTAATAAAACATGTTATGAATTAATGCATAAGCGAAAGCCAAATCTAAAAGGTTTTGAGCCTTTTGGATCCCCTTGCACGATTTTAAAGAAAATTTTAAACTTTGGTGAAGTGGCCGATGAGGGTTTCCTTGTTGATTATGATGTGGGCTTACCAAATAAGTGTGTTTCTAATGTTTCAACTAACAAGGTATAAGTGGTGTGTAATACTGGCATCACTAGCTATTCAGCACCTCTACCTTGTTCGGGATCCAAAGTGGCTTTCGGTTATGATAAATTATGTAAATCTTTTAATATTCCTTTCATGTTTGATGCAGATTCAGAAGAAAAGTTAGCAACTCAGATACTATATGATGAAGAAGAAGTTGCGATCCCTACTCCCACAAGTACCAATACTTATAAGCGACACACCTAGAATGTGGAAGATGAAAACAGTGAAGAATTTTATAATCCTTTCCACAATCAAACGGGTTCAGAAGAAATTGATACTAATTTGGGTAAAGATATGGCGGTTGATTTTTTATCCAACTTTAAAGTCTATAAAGATCACCCGGTTGAAAATATAATTGGAAATCCAAATGAGGGGGTACAAACAAGGAGAAGCTTAGCAGAGAATGTGTTTATGTGTGTATGTTGAGATACAAGAGATTGGTATACTCGATGAGTGTCTTTAATCATGTTTCATCATTAAAGTGGAACCCAAAAATTATCAGATGACAGTGAAAGATAGCTCCTAGGTTGAAGCAATGGAAAAGGAGCTGGCACAGTTCAAGAAAATGGATGTGTGGACGTTAGTAGAAAAACCGAGAAATGTACATGCTATAGGAACCAAGTGGGTGTTCAAGTGCAAGAAGGATGACAAAGATGTGGTTATCAGGATTAAGGCATGTCTAGTTTTCAAAGGTTTAAGTCAAGAAGAGGACATAGACTACAATGAGGTTTTTGCACCCGTAGCAAGACTGGACGCGATCAAGCTGCTCCTAGCATATGCAACATGTAAGGACTTCAAGGTTTTACAGCTAGATGTAATGAGTGCATTTATGAATGGAAAGGTTGACGAGTTGGTATATGTTGAGCAACCGGAGGGGTTTACTGATCCAAATTATCCAGATCATGTGTATCATTTGATTAAAGCATTGTATGGCTTACATCAGGCACCTCGGGCTTAGTATGAAACTCTTTTAAAGTATATTCAAGAAAATGGGTTTGTAAGAGGAAAGATAGACAACACTCTGTTTGTGAAATGGTAAAAGAGGGATTGTCTATTGGTCCAGGTTTACATGGATGACAATATCTTCAGAGCATCAAAGATAAAGATGTGTAAGGATTTTGAGAAGGTCATGTAGAAGATATTTGAAATGAGATCAATAGGGGGGTTGACATTTTTCTTAGGGTTGCAAACTGATTAGAAGGAGAATGGCATGTTCATTCATCAAACTAAGTATGTTCACAACATGCTTGAGAAGTTCAATATGGAGGACAGTGCACCATACGACACTCTGATTTGCGCCAAGCACAAGCTAGAACCTGATGCAAACAGTCCAGATGATGTGGATCCATCCTTGTACCGCTCCCTGATAGGTTCTTTAATGTACTTAACTTCTTCAAGACCTGGCATTATGTTTGCAGTTTATTTGTGTGCTCATTTTCAGGCTAATCCAAAAAAGTCACACTTGAAAGCAGTAAAGAGGATCATGCGGTATGTACAAGGGAACCCAAAGCTGGGATTATGGTATCCAAAGGAGGTGACTTAGATTTGGTGGCATACACAGATTCTAATTATCGAGGTTATAATCTAAACAGGAAATCTACGACGGGAGGATGTCAATTTCTAGGAGGAAGGTTAGTGTCATGAGAATGCAAGAAGCAGACCTCTGCTGCAATTTCCACGTGCGAGGCAAAATACATAGCAGCCTCTAGTTGCTACTCACAGGTTTTGTGGGTACAACAACATATGCGCGTTTGTGGTCTGAATTTCACTCACACTCCTATGCTAATTGATAACATTGCGGCCATATATGTCACTAACAGCCGTGTTCAGCACAGTAAAACCAAACATGTTGAAATTCGACATTATTTTATAAGGGATTGTGTTGAAAGAAATTAATTGTTTTAGAAAAAGTCGACACGTTGGATAATCTGGCTGATCTTTATACATCCTTTCACTGAACTTGTTTTTCAAAATTAACTCAACTAAATGGCATGGTAAATCCTAAGTAATTGTTTAAAAAGAAGGTTTTTTTTTTCTTTTATTTCTTCTTTCTTATTATGCTTTTAAATCTTGTGGGAAATGATACGAATCTTCATGTGAACTGTGAGAACAACACACATAAGGTACTATAGTAGAAAAGAAAAAACTCCATAATCAATGTATCGGTCTGCTCAACCCAAGAGAATGAAAGTTCGGTCTGACCATTGACTTATTGGAACCTAATTGAACTTGTTCTATGCAAGAAACATATTAGGGTCTTGTAAATTAAACTAAGTCTTTCGTAAGGAAAGGGATGAAAGGTCGGGTCATACACAAGCCCGTTGGTGTTTGGTCAACCCAAAATGAAATATTTATTCATGACAGATAAGAAAAAGCTCAAAATGTTTATAAATCAACCAAAAGTTGATGAAAAGTATACAAACTTATGGGGTTAAGGTTAAAACTACAGAGGTGGGCCATCATTTTAAGTCCTAAACACCATGAATAAAAGGCGTGTAAGTCCGTACTGCGTGGCATGTAAGTCCAACGTTCAACCTTAATGTTTGAGTTTTGTTCACACATCGTTTTGCGTCTCTATCTTTTTTAATGTATTTTACTAATTAGAATAATGTATAGGGGTCATGTGGTAATTGTATTAAAGTTCATTTGTTAGTGTACCTAATAATGAATGAGCTACTCGTGTTTATTCATCCTAATTCGTTAGGGAATGTTAACGAATGATGGTAACGTATGACTTCATTTGTTATGTTCACGAATGATGTTTAACGTATGATAGCGACTGAGGCTCATTCGTTAGGTAATGTCTAACGAATGAGATCATCGTCTATATATTCCCTGTAAGTTTATTCTAATTATAAAAGTTCTCATTTATTCACTATTCCTCTCGTTACTCTACCACAATTTCCTCTCAATATACACACTAACACATAGTTAACGTAGTCGATCCTAAACCTAAATGTATTCATATAAATAGACCAGATCTGTAAAGTAATAAGAATTTGAAAAATATTACAAGTTTGTTAAAAGAAATGTTGTTTTGTCATCAAAAATATTTTGGCCCGACATCAAAGGGTTGGAGCCAAGTTGGGGTGACTAGGTCTGGTAAAACCTTAAATGAAACTTGGCTAAGTGGTTTCTAGGATTTTGAGAGTGGGTCCCACTAGATCATACGAACCTAAATTGTGTCTTGTCTTATACCTCTAAGTAAGTATTAAGGGCATGGGTTTAAGTGGACAACAATACCGACAATACACCATATCTTAGAAAGTATGTGTGTGCTGAAAGGTTCCTTGATTGAACCTAGAATATTTGATCCCAACAACGAGATATTAACAATGTATTTTGTTTTATTTTTATTAAATTGTTCGTTACTCTCAGGATTTAACATTTCATAAAATGCTTTTTAAATTAAATGTTGGAAAATTTAAAATTGTTTTTGGGTTGAAGTTATCTTCACCATAAACAAGTGGGCGAAGTTATCAATAACTTCGCCTACGCACCTGTTTTGATTAAATATGGTTTCAATGCACTTCTTTTGATTTATCTTCCAAATGTTCAATGTGCGGCTTGATGGGAATGTCGTCTGACTCGATGCATTCACGTTGGTTCATATGCATGCTTGCATACACGTGTGACGGCACCGGGCCAGGCTTTATTCCAACCAAGCCATAACGTGAGTCAGTCTCAATTTTATGGTTTTTTACATATTTCCGGGTAAGTTTGGTTTTGGTTTGGTAACATCGGGTGTTAAATGTAAGTTTCCAACCACTAGAAATTGCGTACTTGAACTTTTTGGAGTGGTTGAATAGTGAAGTTTGTGGAAATTAATTCGCTGAAACTGAGATGTGTGTTTCTTGCTTTGTGAAATCTTAGTTTGCGATTATAATATAATGGATTGCTGGTCAATTTCGTTCAGGTTTGGAAAAGTTTGAGGTTTTGCACATTGTTCAATGTTGAGTGAGAGATACCAATAAAAAGGAATCTGCCTTTTCATCTTCCTCAGGTGAAGTTATCTAACTTCGTATGATAGGTGGAGTTCCTCACCTTCGCCTAGTTATTTTCAAAACATATATAGCTGGTTTTTGGGTCAAACTGGGTCAACACAACCTTATATTCAAACAGCAAAGTTAACGGGCGATTTTTGAAATTTTTCAAAGTGCTAAACAGATTTTTTTCATCTACATCATAAGGTGTAAAATAGTTCACCAATCAAAAATATATAACTTTTAATCTCTATAATTGTTTCGTTTGGGTGTTATGGTCTAATATTGTTTTTAAACCTAACCGGACCTCAAATCCTCACTTATGTTGAATTTATGTGGGAACTGGTGTTGAATTCGTGTTTATAGGTATTTCTAATATCTAAGATGATTATCAACTTGATTTAAATGTGTTTTCTATCTTAATTTTGATGTTTACGGTGAACATTTGTTGGAGATGGCGAACTTGTTCATCGGGCGAAGTTAGTCAGCTTCGCCTACCTCCTAACTTCACTCAGTTTGGTAACTAGCGAAGTTAACAGCTGTTTGGTTTTTCATGGTATTAACTTACATAGTTTTGTCCAGATATGGAAGCTGTTGCTGGTGCTAGCGGAGTAGGTGGTGATGGAGGAGATGAGTCAAGGAAGTTTGTCCCGGCTCACAACATGTTTGTAACTTTAGAACTGGATCAACGTTGTTTGGAATACTTTCGTGAGATGATTAACTTTTAGCTAGCTCAAGGATCTTTTACGCTATATCTACTACATAGCCGATCTTAGAACCTCATATTGAATACTTTTGGAACACGTTCGCTTATGATTGTCGTGTTGAATCATCGGTGTTTCAGGCTACGATGAATAATCAAGAGATTGTTTTTTTTTCTGAAGACATATGTGTGACCTTGCAGTTGGGGACAGTGATTGAGGATAATAATCCAACTGAGTACTCCTACTTGTTTAAAAACGGTGCTTTTCAACGTATGGGTTATTCTTGTTCGATTGGTAATTGGCATAAACGAAAGGGTTTTCTATCAGGACAATGGAAGTTTTTTATGCATGTGTTGATTGTGTGCATAGCTAGTAGGAAGGCAGGTTCAAATGGAATGGGGGCGGCTATGCAATCTGCTATGGCATCCCTAGTGTATAATAAGTCATATTGCTTTAGCCGCATGATCTTTTATGAGCTAGATAGTCATAGGCAAGCAGCTGGGAGGGAACGATATTTGTTGTATCCAATATTTTTACAAATGATGCTGAATCACGTTGCTCTGAATTTGCCTCAGATACAACCGAATTATTTTGTTGACAGCATTTCGAAGAGCTTTTATGCTCAATGGTGTTCGTCCAGTTCAAGAAGTAAACCTGAGTTGAGACCACAGTCTACGGCTTTGTTTGGGGCTATTGTGAATCATTTCTATATGCTTCCACCTAATGATGGTTTCCTAAATGCACATGCTTAAGCGGCTGCTCCACAACCTGAGGTAGCTCCACTACAACAACCTCAAGATCATTTTATTCCTCCCCACCAGAAGCCAGTTATTCAATAGGAGGTTGTTGATCTTGATGTTGCATTTGATCTAGAAATGCCTGTTGTTTCGGAAGTTGTTCCTTCGGCGGTTGGTGTTGAACCATTTGCGCCTTGTTCATATGAGACAACTGAATCTGATGTTCATCTGATGGGGTTGAGGAAACTAGTCATTACTTGGCTCTACAGTGGAGAATTCAGGCTGGTAAGAAAAAGAAGCGACTAGCGAGTGATGAAGATTCGGATTTTGATGTTGATAGTTGTGAAGAGTTCGAGGCCGAACAGTATAAGTTGGTACAGCGTACCAAGAGAACCCGACTTGGTGAGGGTTCTGGTTCTGTTCCAGTTGTTTCTTTGACTCAATCAGTAGTTGGTGTCACACCCCCAACCTACGGCGGAAATACCGGGGCGCGAACTGATTGCCACAGCTCTCAAGGTACTATCAAGCAAATTGATAAATGACAATATCTATTTAATTTATATAAATAAAACAATTACAGTTAAGTACATCGAGTATAACAAAATTACAATAATTATTAATTAAGTTTGTATCCTAAAAAGCATATCTACATGATCTTCATCTTTCTAAACAACCAAGCTGATAACCTGCAATTGCGTATAAAATATATTTTTGTCAACAACACATGTTGAGTGAGTAAAACACCAGTTTAAGACACAACAGTAATAATATATATAATATATAAAGAAAGATGTAAACTGTTCCTGTGAGATAAACAGTTAAACCTTAGCACATACACTAACAATCAACCATAAAGAAAGGGCTAAACCGTTGTCATGCGAATGGGCATTGGTTACCAAAAATGAGGTGTCGGTGAAACCATTGTCAATGCGTCGGATGCCGGCCACTACGATGGTCGTATGATCATACTAGACTGAGAATATGTTGGACCTCTCCGAATGCGATTCAAATAAAGCAAGTAAGAAAATAGCAAGTTAGGCATAAAGTGATATACTCACAAGGTTTAAACAGTTGCGGTTTGAATAATATATAATACGTAAATATGATACGATACGCATATGTCCCCAAAACAGTTTAAAAAAGTAAAATAAAGGGAGTGATTACTCACCTGATCGGATGAACGAAAATATAAATGAGGATGATGATAAGGAAGATAAATCCTTCGGGATATACCGTCAAGGATTCCTATTTAAATAATAATAATAATAATTAATTATAAAAGGTATAGCACCTTTTACTAAATTAAGATTTAGGTGTGGTTTGAATTATGATTTGGAATTATAATATTATAGATTTAATTGAGTTATTTGTATAGTTAGAATCATTAGTTTTATTGATTACCAATAATCATTATATATATATATATATATATATATATATATATATATATATATATATATCATAATATATAGGACTATTTAACGAAAATCTATCTTTATAAATATAATTAATATATTTAAAATACAATTGTTATAATTTTTAAAGGATGATACATATACATATATAATATATATATAAAGTTAATAAGCAATATTATAAAGTTGTTCAATGACAAAGAAAACACCAATATTGGTGTCGGGTTTTTAATTAAATAATGATAAATTATTATTATAAAAATATTCTTATAATACATACATACATAGATATATATATATATATGAGTATATATGTATATGTATATGTATATGTATATGTATATGTATATGTATATGTATATGTATATGTATATGTATATGTATATGTATATGTATATATATACATACGTAAACCAAAGATTTTAGCGAGATTTGAAAAAACATAAATTCCAAGATGTCAGTTACATAAAAATAATATTAATTTATGTTTATTATTAATTGTAGTTTTTATAAAAAAAATATCTTAAATCAAACAACAAAATAAATTAAAATAAAAAGAAACAAAAGTGGGCAGAGCTAGAACCAGCGCCCCTGGTCGGCTCGCTGATAAACACACCACCAAACAACCAACTGAGCTAAGACATCAATTGGTTATGGTATGAAAACTAAACATTAAATACCATAACTGCAATAAACCCCCAAATTAACTATGAACCCTAGAATTCTAATTCGTTTAATCCAATTAGTTTCGTTAAAAATTATGTTAGGGATTTTGATGACTGCTGAAAACCGATCAAGATCAAACATATAATTACCTGTTAATGGGACGAGATGATGATTATCTACGACTAGAAGCTAGGAGCCAAAAACCCGCAAAACAACATATGAAGAGAAAATCTTAGAGCGATTAAGTTTAGGGTTATGATTCGTCGTATCATGTAGCATGTCCAGACACGATTACTTTGATTATGATGAACCTTAGGCGGTATGTTAACGATTTAGTAATGACGGGTTTGCATATTAGTCAACTTGTATATTTTGATCGTGTTTCCTTAATTTAAAACGTCAGTGTGATACGTAATACAAGCAATAACGATCTGCAAGATCAAATTTTGATTTGACGTCCGTTAATTAAGGATCAAGAATAGTCTAGGTTACGGGTTTGTTTGATAAACGGGTAATGCTATGGGTAATTGGGCTAAAAGATCAAAACTTGCAATTCAGTCCTTGAAGTTATGGTGTGGAAACAAAGTTGGGTAAAGTTTTAGTTTGGGTCATTTTTGCCAAAACAAGAAAGTTATATATATGTTTTAAATAAGTAGTTACAAAATAATATTATAATAATTAGTTTACTCGATAAACGTGATAAAATTTCCCGAACATCGAAATGGGTCGTGTATCTAATAAGAATATAAATATGAGTTGTTACAGTTGGTGTCTCGGTTGCTGATGTGTTTGTTGGGTTGATTTTTAGTGGTATTTCTATGATGGCTATGGATGCACCGTTTATTGTTTCATTGCCACATGTTACGTTGATACCTACTCAGGTGGTGTCTTTGTTTGTTGATTCCAAAGTTATGGCTACGGCTAGTGTGGTTGGACTCTACCACTAGTCTCTGCTTCTTTGCCAATTCCGTCTACATGTGTTGATTTTCCTCCACCTTATACTTATGTTGTACCACATGTTCATGTTACATTTGATGTTTCTCGTTCTGATGGTGGAAGAATTGTTGAACTATAACGAGTGGTGGTTGATTAGTCTAGCTTTAATCTTGTTCAGAATCAGGCTATTTATCGGCTGATCTCTGAAAATCAGCTACAGTCAGTTCCTCTAGTTGAACAGGCTAAGTTTGTAGATGCTCTTAGGAAGTTCTTAGCATATCAGGGTAATAGTAGCTGCAGAGAAGACGTATTAAAAAATGTGAGGCGAGATTATACTAAATATGAACCTAATGCATCGAATGGTGCAGGTGGTGAGATGCCAAGCACTTCACAAGTTCTTGTTACTCTATCTACAACTCAAGGAAAGTCAAGTAAACAAGGTTCTGGTTGTGATGGAGGTGATGACACAGTTATTGTTTATGAAGATATAGGTGCTCTTCAGAACTTAGATGATTCGGATGAGATGCCTGATGTTCATGATGAGTTAAAAGAAGGGGAGATAAGAAATATTGGGGAGAAGATTGTTATTCACAACTCTTTGGAAGAAGGTAAAATTGTAAAGGAATGGGTAGAGCATGTTATACCATCTCCTATTCATGAACGATTTGGATTAACACTAATGGGGTTGAGTAAGTAGATATGAACAAGTTTTGCAAACTTGTTGAGGAAGAAAGTAATGAGACTGAATGGGAAGAGCAACCCAGATGGAAAGAAGGGTGTGCTGAATGGTTTGTGAAAAGAAAAAAAATAGCGGTTCCACCCTCGTTCAGGAAAAGTTACAATATCAAGGGAATGGGTGAATCGGATAAACGTATTATTAGTTGGATATATGGGATTCAGTACTTTCCTAGGCACTTGAAATCATTCAATACTTTTCTTGAATGTGAGGTAAAGGATTTGGCTATGATGAACTTGATCAACAGGGGTAAATATAATTTTGTTGATTGGGTCAAGAAGATAATTTGAAATGAAGTGGTGAAAGAGAAGAATTTCACTCTACTTAAGCCTTAGAGGGAAAGTTCGTTAAAGATACTGAGAAAGGTGTGAGATCTAATGGGAGACCATGGATGATGGTAAAATACAAACCCATTCGATGCTTAAAGAAAGTTCTGATAAAGACGATGCCTCAAGATGTGTTGAAGAATATGAAGCTTTGGGGTGTTGATAGTGAGACGGTTGAAGCGGTGATGGAGGATGAGGATGAGTAGGAATTGTTGAGAATGTATGATCCAATTCACTTGGTAAATCTGTCAAAATCTGATTTGCAGGTACTCAATGGCATCAAGAATTTTTACATTCTGGCATGGAAGTCAGAGGGGAAGAAGTACCAGAGAGTTGTCTCAGTTTGTGTGAGGCATGGAGTGCATGCTAGAAGCTTCACTTGAAGGTGGTGTTGGATTTCAGATTGAAGAGAAACAGGAAACAAATGAAGCTACTGCCAAGGGGGAGTTTGTTGGTGCATTTTAGTGTGTCAGTACTTCATAGGTTTATTGTTAGTCTTTTATGTAATAAACGATATGTTTTATTTTGTGTTTTGTGTTTTGTGTTTAAATGGGTTGGTCATAAGCGAAGTTAAGGGTTAAGCGAAGTTGAGATAACTTCACCTATTATGTAACATGCAAAGATGTGTAATATATAAACACATCATCGGCCTTGGGTTTAGGGGTTGTTCGTTCATTTGTACGAACTTGTGAAATGATTTACCGTGTATTGAAAGATACTCTGCTATTATTCAATACAAGTAAACATTTGGTTCAATCATTGTTCTATTGTTCTTATCATTACTAAGGTGCTGTTTGTTTTTTAAGAGGTAAAATGTCTGCAGTCTGCGGACCACATCTGCAAGCATCTGTAGCAGAAGAGGTGGACCAAACCTCTGCAGTTTGCAAGAAGAAGATTGTTTGTTTTTTAACGTCTGCAGACTTCTAAAATATAACCAAAATTTTTAAATAAGATGAAATTTAAATAAAAAAGTCGTTTAACATATAAATGCCGGAAAACACCATGTCGTCGCCGCTAAGGGGTTGCCGGAGACTATGCCGGAAAACTTCCGGAGAATAATTCTCACACTTTTTAACACAACAAAACACAATAATTAATCAAATTAAACTCAAAATTGAAACAAACACATGTAATTTCTCATTAAAATCGGGCAAATTACAAGATTACAGATCTAAAACATGGTCACTACAAGAAATTTGGGTCATTAGCCACATATAGATGTAACGCCCTGAAATTCGATTGGTAAACTAGGATCGTGAAATCATCGGAAACTATAGACTTTGGGATTCTGGACGATAAGTTCGGAACCCATATCATTGGAAAAATCTGCTTTTATCATTTAAAATGTTTATTTTATAAAACGACATTTACGCCTGAAAAATATTAATTTTTATGCTTTCGAAAAATTTAAATATTCTTATTTAAAAAGATTTCAAATAATTATTCGGAAAATGGTTTTTATAAAAGTTTTGCTGAAAAAGTTTTAGTTTGTTTAAAAACTTATGAACTCGACTAGTCTTGACCCGGCGGTAGCCTAAACCCGAACCCGAGTCACCCGAGTATTTAAGCGGAAAATCAAGTATTCTTACACCACCTCTTTCATTTCCACCAACACTTCCCACCCAAACACTCTCATTCTAGAGAGAGAAACTAGAGAGAGAAAGTCTTCAAACTTCAAATCCGAGTCCACAAATCTGTTTGTTGTTGTTCTTGGTAAGATCTTCTTGAAAATCATCCATTTTCATAACCATTTTCGGCCTCAAATCGAGCAAAAACACCCATTTTCGTTTCTTGAGTTTTCGGGTCAAAAACCGTCTTGTTTTGGTGTCAAAATGCAGGCTTTTGTGTTTAAAATCACTGGGAATCGATAGTCCCTTCAATCCCGAGCATTCCCATGTCAAAAACTTCGATTTTGGGTCAAAAATCTGGAAAATCTGAAAAACCCGTAGGTTTCTCCGTCGCCCAGCTTGAAGGAGTCGAATCAGACTCATTCGATCGAATCAGTCGATCGAATCAGCCCATTCGATCGAACCAGTCGATCGAACCAGTCCGGTCGACCGAATAGGAAAGCAACCGAATGGTCTCCAACTCATTCGACCGAATGAGTTTCGTATTCGATCGAACGAGTGTCTATTCGATCGAACAAGTTCCATGTTCGACCGAACGAGTTTTCCCAACTGGTTCGACCAAATGTGTTTCTAGTTCGATCGAGTGTGCCTCAGATTCGATCGAATGTGTGTCTATTCGATCGAACAAGTTCCTATTCGATCGAACGTGTTCCTATTCGATCGAATCAAGCCAGAACCAAGCTGTTTTCGTCTTTAAAACCCAGTTTTTGCTCGAGGTCGCGTAAGCTCGTTTTCTTAGACTTATAGCACGTTGTTAACCTTATATATATGTCCAACTCTAGGCTAAGGAGATCTATTGTAGCACCATCCTAACCCAAGATCAAGGTGAGTTCATAGCCCCTATTTAAGCTTTTCAAAACTATGGGGTGGAAACATGGTAACTTTACACGTTTGGATAAAATCATTTATGCAAATATTCTTTAAACTATAAACATTTGGATTTCTACACACGTGCGGAAATCCACGAGCTTCTTGGTAATCTATAAACTTTGGAAATCTATGAACATGGGGAAAACCCATTAACTCATGGAGATCTAAGAACATTGGAAATCAATGAGTATGGGAAATTCTGTGAACATTGACATCATGGGAACGGGAATCAAATTCATATCATCATAGTCATTGTGTCAGCATGGAAATCTAGAGATCAAAACATCATGAGTTGAATTGGACGCGAGAGTCTATTCTACTCTCGGTAGAACTCACGACCATGAGTGGCATTCTATTCTCGGTGGCACTCGTAACTCATGGGATTTCATACTAGTCTCGGTGAAATCCATAACTCTTGAGGACCTATACTATTCTCGGTAGGGACCAAGGGAACCCAGGATTCTTTGGGGTGTCTATCCTACTCTCGGTAGAACCTAGCTGAGTCCTGGATGGCAAGAACGAGGTAGTCTTGGTTTAAGTCTTGCGTGAGTTCAATCAAGTCTTGTGTGATCATTGGGTTTCATCATCATTCATCATCATCATTTGTTCACCATCATCTTGGACACTAGTAAACAATGGGATTCTGGTGTTGGTTTATCTAGTAAACTTAGCATGCTCAAATCTATATGTCCTTGTTTATGCTTAACTGCTATGTGCTACATGTACCGTTGGGAGACCGCAAATCTTTGAGTAATCTTATCACATACGACTCTAATGGGAGATTGATAAGCCCGTTGGGAGCCCAGGAGAACATTTCATGTTTGACTTACTACAAAAACCTCTGTGGGAAAACCAAGAGATCTTTTCTTACAAACCATTTTAAAAACTGGGAATTATACCCAAACATAGTAGTATAAGTTGTAGGAGTGGTGGGTTAGCCGCAGGTACACCCTATATATAAACCCCTACAACCTATACTAGTATGTTTGTGTATAAAACTCTTTTCTTTAAACCTATGAATTCACTCATCTACTTTATGTAGTTGACAGTTTGTTACATGTTTTCAGGAAATAATGCAGCAAGAAATCCCTAGCAAGTTTAGAGGCCTTAGAAAGATGAAGGCTAGACTAGGAGTTGTTGGAAACTTGATATTTTGTATTAAAACAATTTGTTTCATGTTACCTGGTTGATGTAATATTTGACATTTTGGTTATGTTTATGCATTTAGACTTTTATACTATTGTGCTCAACAATCACGACTTAGTCGCCGCACCTCGATTTTTCCGCCATCACGATCGGGGTGTGACAGATTGGTATCAGAGCCAGTGGTTATAGGGAATTAGGAAACCGACCTAGACTATAACCTAGGATCCTTGACTCTAGATAGCTCATGCATCACAATCACATGTCTACACTTATATACGTGCTACGTGCTTATGTGTTGCATATTAACTGTTAATCTCTTGAGTCATGTCATTATGTGTTCTTGGTATAATCTATGTCCTCTATTCTTAATCTTTGGCGTGTCATTGATTCTATTTAACGCTCGTTTCTTTTTTTCGTTTTGTCAAGAATGCCTCCCAGACGTGCACCCGCCCCCTTGGACTCCGCTGATCTAGCCAACCTTATAGCCCAGCAGATCGCGGCTGTGTTACCAGGCATGGTAACAGCCATCAGCCAGGGGCTGAGGCAAGAAGGAACCTCTGGGGCCAACCAAATTCCAGCTCAGAACGCAAATGAACCAGCAAATAAGCCATACAAGGACTTCATGGCTACCAAACCCACCAGCTTCAGCGGTTCAGAAGGCGCCGTTGGTCTCCTCCAGTGGATCGAAAAGATGGAGGCTGCCTTTGTTATTAGCTCGTGCCCTGAGACACTGAAAGTCACGCACGCGGCAAGCATGTTGTCTAAACGCGCGCTGACCTGGTGGAACAACGAGATAAGAACCCGCGGGCGTGAGGCTGCCTTGGCCATGACCTGGTCGGAATTTGTAGCTTTGGTTACCCGCGAGTTCGTACCTCGCAGTGAGGTGCAGAAACTTGAAGCTGAGTTTTGGGTGCACAGAATGAAGGGCGCTGATCACCAAGGGTACACGGAGCGTTTTCACGAGCTCTCCCTTCTCGTACCACACTTGGTCACCCCTTCCTCCCGGGCTATTGAGCTTTACATCAATGGCCTACCTGACACTGTCCGTGGAATCGTTATCGGGGCTGACCCATCAACCCTACAAGCGGCCATTGAACTAGCTGCCCGACTGACCCAGGACCAGGTTAAGACTGGGGTCCTAGCCAAAGGTACGGGCAAGGCCGCTGAGGGCTCATCCAAAAAGATCAACCGCATCAAAAAGCGTAAGGCTAGCAGTTACGCGATGGTTACTCCCGCAACCCCAATCAGCTCTGTCGCTCCTGCTCCCACCCCTTCAGGAAGGCCAAAGAGGGAGTACACTGGGGTTCACCCCAAGTGCGGCACTTGCCAATTTCATCATCCTGCCGGAACCCCGTGCTGGAAATGCACGAACTGTGGACGTTTGGGGCACCTAGCGGAACGCTGCAGATTTCAAGGTAATCAACTGGCGATACAGAGCAGCAGTTCCCAACCCAGCAACTCTCGAAGCTGTTTCGAGTGTGGAGCCATGGACCATTTCAGGAGCAGGTGTCCTCGTCTTGCAAATCTTCCTCCGGCCCGAGGCCGAGCCTTTACTATTGGCGCTGCTGAAGCTCGCCAAAATCCTGACGTCATTACTGGTACGTTCATCCTTAACAATCTCTGGGTTTCTATTCTATTTGACACGGGTGCAGATAGGAGTTTTATTTCTAGCGAGTTGGTCCCATTGCTTAATCTAGGAACCTCTGTCTTAGACCCCGCTTTCTCTATCGAAATGGCAAACGGAGAGTCTACCCAAGTGAACAAAATCGTTCGCAATTGCACGCTTACGTTTGATCAGACGTCTCTTAACATTGACCTCATCCCTATGCATTTGGGAAGTTTCGATGTAATTGTTGGGATGGATTGGTTGTCCATCAACCACGCGGAAGTGGTGTGTGCTGAGAAGCTCATTCGCGTTCCTTGTTCTTCTGGCGAGTCCATAATTATTCAAGGAGAAAGATCAGGTAGATGTCTGAAATTAATCTCCTGCTTTAAAGCTCGGCGATGCCTTCGAAAGAAGTGTCTCGCCTTCCTAGCTCATGTCTCCATCAAGAAATCTTTGGGGAAGAAGCTCTCTGATGTCCCCGTTGTGCGTGAATTTCCAGACGTTTTTCCTAAAGACTTACCCGGACTTCCTCCTAGCCGGCAAGTCAAATTCCACATCGAGTTAGTTCCCGGTGCAACCCCCGTGGCAAAATCTCCGTATCGTTTGGCTCCGTCTGAAATGCAGGAATTATCGAGCCAGCTGCAGGAACTACTGGACAAGGGTTTTATTCGCCCTAGTTCGTCTCCATGGGGAGCTCCAGTCCTCTTCGTCAAGAAGAAGGACGGATCTTTCCGGATGTGCATAGACTATCGTGAGCTTAACAAACTCACAGTCAAGAATCGGTATCCATTACCGAGGATTGACGATCTTTTCGACCAGCTGCAAGGAGCCACCTACTTTTCCAAGATCGACCTACGCTCAGGTTATCACCAAGTACGCGTCATGGAGGACGACATCGCGAAAACCGCTTTCAGAACTCGTTATGGACACTACGAGTTCCTAGTCATGCCTTTTGGTTTGACGAATGCCCCTGCGGTGTTCATGGATCTCATGAATCGCGTTTGCCGTCCATACCTGGACCAGTTTGTTATCGTCTTCATTGACGATATTCTCGTTTATTCCCGCTCTAAAGCCGACCATGAGCTTCATCTCAGGCTTACCTTGGATCTGCTGAGGAAAGAGCAACTCTACGCCAAATTCTCCAAATGCGAATTCTGGCTAAAGGAAGTTCAATTCTTAGGTCACATCATTAACAAGGAAGGCATTCATGTCGACCCTGCCAAGATTGAAGCCATCAAAAATTGGGGAGCGCCTACAACGCCAACCGAAATTCGTTCATTTCTTGGTTTAGCTGGGTACTACCGTCGATTCATCTCGAACTTTTCAAAGATCGCGTTGCCCCTCACAATGTTAACTCAAAAAGGGGAACCATTCATTTGGAACCAAGAGCAAGAAGAGGCTTTCCAAACATTGAAACATAAACTCTGCCATGCACCAATCCTGTCGCTTCCTGAGGGTAACGATGATTTTGTTGTTTATTGCGACGCCTCGAGCCAAGGTCTAGGCTGCGTCTTAATGCAACGCGGTAAGGTCGTCGCTTACGCCTCGCGTCAACTCAAGAGTCATGAGAGGAATTATGTCACTCACGACTTGGAATTGGGTGCTGTGGTCTTTGCCTTAAAAATATGGAGACACTACCTATACGGTACGAAATGTGTCATCTTCACCGACCACAAGAGCCTACAACACATCCTCAACCAAAGGGAGCTAAATATGCGACAACGTCGATGGGTTGAACTCCTAAGTGACTATGACTGCGAAATCCGCTACCACCCTGGAAAGGCTAACGTAGTGGCTGACGCGTTAAGTCGCAAGGAAAGGACCCAGTTGCATGCGATTCGTATTCAGTCCAATCTTCCCTCCTTGGTTCTTGAAGCTCAAAAGCAAGCGATTGCTGGTGGTGATCTCAAAAATATGCTATCTTGCGGTGCCGAACGGAAGTTTGAAACCAAGTCTGATGGTATACTTTACTACTTAAATCGCATGTGGATTCCAAACTCTGAACCACTTCGAGAACTTATCCTGAGCGAAGCGCACAAATCCAGATACTCTATTCACCCAGGCAGTGATAAAATGTATCAGAATCTCAAGTCTCATTTCTGGTGGCCGGGTATGAAGAAAGACATAGCTTTATACGTCGGTAAGTGTCTAACATGCTCGCGGATCAAGACTGAACATCAGAGACCATCTGGCCTGTTACAAAAACCGATCATACCGCAGTGGAAGTGGGACGAAGTCGCTATGGACTTCATTACCAAACTCCCGCGGACACCCAGCGGTTATGACACGATTTGGGTTATCGTGGATTACTTGACCAAGTCTGCCCACTTTCTCCCTGTCCGCGATGACTACACTACGGAGAAGCTGGCGCGGATTTACATTCGTGAGATCGTAACCCGTCACGGTGTGCCTAAGGGCATCACGTCAGACCGTGACCCCTCTTTTGCGTCAAGGTTCTGGAAGTCATTTCAGAAAGCCTTTGGGACAAGTGTGAAACTTAGCTCTGCCTATCATCCTGAAACGGACGGACAGAGCGAAAGGACCATACAAACCCTGGAGGATATGCTCAGAGCCTGTATCCTTGAATTCGGTAGTAGCTGGGAGACTCACCTTCCTCTTGCAGAGTTCTCATACAATAACAGCTATCATGCTACCATCAAATGCGCACCATTCGAGGCACTCTATGGCAGGAAATGTCGTTCTCCACTGTGTTGGTCCGAGACCGGAGATTCTCAAATCCTCGGCCCGGAACTGATACAGGAAACCACTGACAGTATCGCCATCATCCAGCAAAGACTTAAGGACGCCCGCTGTCGACACAAGTATTACGCTGACAAACGCCGCAAACCTCTGGAGTTCCAAATAGGCGATCACGTAATGCTCAAAGTTTCCCCCTGGAAGGGCATTGTTCGCTTCGGGAAAAAGGGAAAGTTTGCTCCAAGGTACGTAGGACCTTTCAAGATCATCGAAAAGGTCGGACCCGTAGCCTATCGCTTGGAATTGCCTCCAGAACTCAGCCGTGTTCACAACGTTTTTCATGTGTCGCAACTCAAAAAGTGCCTCGTTGACGAGACCGCTCAAATCCCGATCGACACGGTTCACATCGACGACAAACTATACTTTGTTGAGGAACCTGTCGAGATCCTAGATCGAGAAGTCAAAAAGACTAAGCGAAGCCGGATACCTATAGTCAAGGTACGTTGGAACAACCATCGTGGACCCGAGTTCACATGGGAACGAGAGGATAAGATGAAGGAGGAATACCCTCATCTGTTCGCATAGTCATCATCTTTGTAATTCTAGAAATCTTGGAGTCTATGTAATCGTAATCATGTAATCAGGGACCAATATCAATCAATGAAGTATCATGTTGTTCCTATTTGCTTATAAATATTCTCTTATTTGCATAACACCAAGTTTGGCTACCCATGACTCGTGCTGGAAAACACAAGTTGTGCATACTTAATCATGTAAACATTGGGGTAAACTATGTATCATTGAGCCAAAATTTGTCATCATTCTAGCATTCATGAAGCATGGTTGTGTGTGTGTGTGTGGTGTCGTGTCGATTTTTCTAGCCGCACACAATGGAGTTTATACATTGATACAAGGTGAACTCGTAATTATAGTCCGGAATATAATTACATCAAGTTCACAGGTGTATACGTGTATAAACAATATGCTATTGTGTAACTATGAGTCGTGAACTCAAGCTTCGTGTAGGGAATTAATCAATGAATGTTGAAGGAGTGGTGGGTTAGCCGCTGGTACACCCTATACATAAACCCCTTCGGCACAAGTTGATTATGTCTGAAGCGAGACTTGGAATTAGGGACTCATAGTTAGCGTGGCAGCTGTGAGGCGTTAAATTCAAGAATTATTGAGGGAATTATTCATTGGAGATTGAAGGAGTGGTGGGTTAGCCGCTGGTACACCCTATATATAAACCCCTTCAATCCGAAATGAATATGTCTGATGTGAAGCTTGAAGGTGATGCCTTGTAGTGGAAAATAGTGTGTCGTCCTGTGTGTCATTGAACTAATAGGAGTCGAAAGAAACACCCAAGTGGAGTTGAGGGAGTGGTGGGTTAGCCGCTGGTACACCCTATATATAAACCCCTTCAACTTGATTTGGGTGGTATCCAAGACGAATATTAGGGGTAGTGGCGCATAGTGGTCATCATGGGATCATTTAATCTAAAACATCATTGCATCAACTATACTAAATTCTAAATTTCGGGACGAAATTCCTCTAAATTGGGGAGGATGTAACGCCCTGAAATTCGATTGGTAAACTAGGATCGTGAAATCATCGGAAACTATAGACTTTGGGATTCTGGACGATAAGTTCGGAACCCATATCATTGGAAAAATCTGCTTTTATCATTTAAAATGTTTATTTTATAAAACGACATTTACGCCTGAAAAATATTAATTTTTATGCTTTCGAAAAATTTAAATATTCTTATTTAAAAAGATTTCAAATAATTATTCGGAAAATGGTTTTTATAAAAGTTTTGCTGAAAAAGTTTTAGTTTGTTTAAAAACTTATGAACTCGACTAGTCTTGACCCGGCGGTAGCCTAAACCCGAACCCGAGTCACCCGAGTATTTAAGCGGAAAATCAAGTATTCTTACACCACCTCTTTCATTTCCACCAACACTTCCCACCCAAACACTCTCATTCTAGAGAGAGAAACTAGAGAGAGAAAGTCTTCAAACTTCAAATCCGAGTCCACAAATCTGTTTGTTGTTGTTCTTGGTAAGATCTTCTTGAAAATCATCCATTTTCATAACCATTTTCGGCCTCAAATCGAGCAAAAACACCCATTTTCGTTTCTTGAGTTTTCGGGTCAAAAACCGTCTTGTTTTGGTGTCAAAATGCAGGCTTTTGTGTTTAAAATCACTGGGAATCGATAGTCCCTTCAATCCCGAGCATTCCCATGTCAAAAACTTCGATTTTGGGTCAAAAATCTGGAAAATCTGAAAAACCCGTAGGTTTCTCCGTCGCCCAGCTTGAAGGAGTCGAATCAGACTCATTCGATCGAATCAGTCGATCGAATCAGCCCATTCGATCGAACCAGTCGATCGAACCAGTCCGGTCGACCGAATAGGAAAGCAACCGAATGGTCTCCAACTCATTCGACCGAATGAGTTTCGTATTCGATCGAACGAGTGTCTATTCGATCGAACAAGTTCCATGTTCGACCGAACGAGTTTTCCCAACTGGTTCGACCAAATGTGTTTCTAGTTCGATCGAGTGTGCCTCAGATTCGATCGAATGTGTGTCTATTCGATCGAACAAGTTCCTATTCGATCGAACGTGTTCCTATTCGATCGAATCAAGCCAGAACCAAGCTGTTTTCGTCTTTAAAACCCAGTTTTTGCTCGAGGTCGCGTAAGCTCGTTTTCTTAGACTTATAGCACGTTGTTAACCTTATATATATGTCCAACTCTAGGCTAAGGAGATCTATTGTAGCACCATCCTAACCCAAGATCAAGGTGAGTTCATAGCCCCTATTTAAGCTTTTCAAAACTATGGGGTGGAAACATGGTAACTTTACACGTTTGGATAAAATCATTTATGCAAATATTCTTTAAACTATAAACATTTGGATTTCTACACACGTGCGGAAATCCACGAGCTTCTTGGTAATCTATAAACTTTGGAAATCTATGAACATGGGGAAAACCCATTAACTCATGGAGATCTAAGAACATTGGAAATCAATGAGTATGGGAAATTCTGTGAACATTGACATCATGGGAACGGGAATCAAATTCATATCATCATAGTCATTGTGTCAGCATGGAAATCTAGAGATCAAAACATCATGAGTTGAATTGGACGCGAGAGTCTATTCTACTCTCGGTAGAACTCACGACCATGAGTGGCATTCTATTCTCGGTGGCACTCGTAACTCATGGGATTTCATACTAGTCTCGGTGAAATCCATAACTCTTGAGGACCTATACTATTCTCGGTAGGGACCAAGGGAACCCAGGATTCTTTGGGGTGTCTATCCTACTCTCGGTAGAACCTAGCTGAGTCCTGGATGGCAAGAACGAGGTAGTCTTGGTTTAAGTCTTGCGTGAGTTCAATCAAGTCTTGTGTGATCATTGGGTTTCATCATCATTCATCATCATCATTTGTTCACCATCATCTTGGACACTAGTAAACAATGGGATTCTGGTGTTGGTTTATCTAGTAAACTTAGCATGCTCAAATCTATATGTCCTTGTTTATGCTTAACTGCTATGTGCTACATGTACCGTTGGGAGACCGCAAATCTTTGAGTAATCTTATCACATACGACTCTAATGGGAGATTGATAAGCCCGTTGGGAGCCCAGGAGAACATTTCATGTTTGACTTACTACAAAAACCTCTGTGGGAAAACCAAGAGATCTTTTCTTACAAACCATTTTAAAAACTGGGAATTATACCCAAACATAGTAGTATAAGTTGTAGGAGTGGTGGGTTAGCCGCAGGTACACCCTATATATAAACCCCTACAACCTATACTAGTATGTTTGTGTATAAAACTCTTTTCTTTAAACCTATGAATTCACTCATCTACTTTATGTAGTTGACAGTTTGTTACATGTTTTCAGGAAATAATGCAGCAAGAAATCCCTAGCAAGTTTAGAGGCCTTAGAAAGATGAAGGCTAGACTAGGAGTTGTTGGAAACTTGATATTTTGTATTAAAACAATTTGTTTCATGTTACCTGGTTGATGTAATATTTGACATTTTGGTTATGTTTATGCATTTAGACTTTTATACTATTGTGCTCAACAATCACGACTTAGTCGCCGCACCTCGATTTTTCCGCCATCACGATCGGGGTGTGACAGATAGTATGTGTTGGTAAAAGGCTATTATGTGTTTGTAATTGTCTTTACTTACACATAAATTAAGTGTTATGATGTGTTGCCTCAGACATGTAGATATAGATTATTAGCCACACATTTGTTATATGTAGGTATATATTGAAAAATAAATTATAATGTTTACATATATTTAGCTTAGATCTTGGAGCTTGGATCTTGACGAACGGGTGAACAGGTGGTGCCCGGTGGTGGCAGATCTTGAGCTTGACGGTGGTGGACAGGTGGTGGCAGATCTTGAGCTTGACGGTCGGATGTGGGGCTGGGGTGCAGCGTCCGGAGGTTGAGGTTGGGGCGGAGGTGGGGGTGGGGTGCAGCGGCCGGAGGCTGGCCGGCGGTGGGGGTGGAGGGTGGAGAAGGCGAAGAGAATGAGAAGAGAGGGTGGAGCTTGGCTAGGGTTTGAGAGGAGCTTGTCTGATGAAAAAATAAGAATGAAGATGTGAAGAGGTGGGAAGTGGGTTGAACAACACTTCTAGGAGAAGAGGGCGCGAAGAGGTTTTTTAATGAAATGTCTTTGGGAAAACAAACACACTGCAGACCAAAAGCTCTGCGCGTGTTCTGCGCGACGAAGAGGAAAGTGGTCTGGAAGAGCTTTTGAGGAAAAACAAACAGCCCCTAATACTCATAGTCAAACACTTAGGAGATTCTGCACCCTTTGAGTTTGTAATATCTCCTGTAGCGATCCATCCTAGGGACCTACATAAACTATGTATTTCCTTTTCCGTTTGTTGTATTTGGGACAAAGACACTTAGTATTGTAATAATTTTAGTATTTTCTGATGTGTTTGGTTGACACAGGCCATTACAACGAAACAACCCCCCCCCCCCCCAGTCGGGCTGTGACATTAAAATATTTAAAGATTATCACTCATAAAAAAATTATTAATATTATTTTTGTTTTGTTTTTTTAAATATTTTAACTAACATAATTTTAAACTTGGTCATCTTTGATGACTTCAATAAAAACTTCTAATATATATACGAAACCTCCATAAATTCTCTCAAGCTACCAGATTGTTTTATTTGTAAACTATGATAGAGCCCGTGTGATACACGGGTGATTAAAAAATGAAATGAAATAGGTAAATTTAATAATATACATATTCATAAGATATAAATAATTTATTAAAATACATAGATTAGTAAGAATAATTTGTATTTGTATTTTAAAATAAATCAAAATTGAAAGTTGTGAATCTATACCAATTAAAACAAAAGATAAGGCTAACATCAATTCAGCCTAATTGAGTTGGTAAGCCACATACATTTTAAAAGCAATGTAGTGAGTTTGATTATTACCAGCAACATATTTTTAATTTTATCATTCATGAAGGAGAAATTGTAAAAATGGAAAGTTGTACACTTTGCAGCCTATGTGGGTGGTCTAATAGAATGACATGTGGAAAAATGGTGTTGCTTTAATAGCATATGTGAATGGAGGCTTCTAATGCATTTGACCAGAAATTACGTGTATGGGTCTCACCAAACCCAGATAGCCCTTAAACGGGTTATAATATCTCATTAAATTAATCTTACAAGATTTTTGATATGAAAATCCTATAAAATAGGGATATCCTAAAAATTAATATCCAATTTTTTTAAAGATATTATTTATAATTAAAAAAAAAATTTATAGTAAATAAAATAAGTTGGTCACGGGTCTCATCAAACCCATATACTTTTTAAAGAAGTTATAACATTTCACTTATTTGTGAAATCTTTTCATCATCAAACCCTAAATATATTATTAACTTCCTTACAATAAATAAAATTAAAATCCAAAAAATATATAAATATTATAAACGAAAAATAAAGAAAATTATGATTTGTCTCCCTGTGCTTTATGGACGGCAGACGGTTGCAGGTCACATCTCGAATTTGCGCGTATTGTGCCACCGTCGTTTTCCGATTGCCGTTTTATGCCACTGTCGTTTGTTGAGCAAACATTGACTTGTCAAAAAAGCGTTGAAATGACCCTTTTACCCCTAATCCTTTTGTTGACTCGTTTAACCTTCAATAAAAAAAATCTCCCAAAGTAACGTTAAGGCTAGGATTGGAACCCCAGACCTCTCGTTTATCAAAAAAAAAACCTACCACATGATCTTAGCTGTTATTTGGTGCAGTTATCGAATACAAAATATATATTATCAATTTCATCACTTCATATTCCCCAACTTCCAATTAAGGCTTCCATTCTCATGTCCACAAAAGTTTTCATGTCCACCCGAATTTATCCAGTAGCCATCGCCACCGTCAATGCCGGTTCTGACCTAGGTTTTAATGAAGATGAAAAAGGAAGACCGGAAGACGGTGGCTGGAGCTCCGGTAACCAGTGCCCGAGGCCACCTCTATAACTACTCTCCTATTACCACCATCATCTATCTCACTATACGACTCTCTGTTTCTAAAAGAACCAGAATTAACCTCGCTGAACCAGTCACCGAACTCAGACTCGTCCTCATTTAAGCTCTTAGAAGCCCTAATTTCAAACCTGCTTTGTTTAATCGGAAAATGGAGCTCCGGCGTGGTTAATTTGTGAAACCCAAGGTATGGTAAGCTAAAATTGATAGTGAATTGAGTCTAGTGGAGGTTAGACGAGTGGAAACATGGGCTGAATTGGAAACTGGTAGGGTTTTCATGGTTATTAGGGTTACTGGAAGTGAAGAAAAGCTGTATTGATGCCATCTTGGTTAACTTGAAGGTGTGTTTTAATGGCAGATGAAGAACTAGTTGAAGTCAAGTTTAAGTTAGCTAATGGCCTTAATATTGGACCCAGCAAATATAGTTCTGTAACAGCTGTTGGACTTTGAAAGTGAAAGTTAATTCACAATGGCCCAAAGGTTAATTCAGTATCATCTTTATTATTATTAATATTAGTATTATTTATTCAATTACTAAATTACACTTGACATTAAACAATCAAAGGACAAACAACTAACGGCTGGGTCAAAGTGAGCCCGCCCAGAAACTGCAGTGGCACAATACGCGCAAATTCAAGATGGGACCTACAACCGTCTCCCTCCCATAAAGCACAGGGAGGCAAATCATAATTTTCTTCAAAAAATGTAAAACAACCCCCCGTAATACTGGGGATAAAGTCTAACATATATATAGGATTAGGATCATGTGAGAACCATTTTGAAATTGAGAACTTCGAGAACCATTTTATGTAAAACTCGGATTTTCCAGTTTATATTACTCGACCCGTTTTTATATTCAGGAAATTTATCGAAGAAAATATCGCGTTATTCGAGATAATATTATTTTATTAATCTTTGTTATTATATTTAGTGTGTGTGTGTGTGTGTGTATATATATGTATGTATGTATGTATGTATGTATCTATGTATATAACTTGGATTTTTATACATTACTAACCCTAAACTAAACAATAACCCTATTATGTTTCCATATTTATAGTTCATGGGTCAAATTGCAAATTTTGCTATATAATTATATTATTGATCCATTTACCTAGAACCCAATAACCCAATAACCCAAACCCGTATCCAAACCCTAACCCGCACCTGTTTATCTTGCTTGTTGCTTAATTCTCGTCATAAACTAGGAATTTAATCATGGTTTTGATTCCCCTTGCTTAAACAAGCCTTACCGACACTTTCAATTAGGAATTAACAATCTTCTTGATGTGTATTGACATAAATTGATAACCGGCCTTAACCTAAAATTTGTTAATAACTTTAGAAGCAATCAAAACACAATTGATCACGTCTTCACAACCCTTTACACGTCGCCAAGCAAACCCCTATACCTAATTACGTTATAGCAATCGTTTAGATGGTGTTCTGGACCTGCCCGTTGTTGTTCCCTTATCGATCTAATTAACCCTGAAATCCGCCACGTAAAAAGGTAATCATCTATATGATTATGATCGTCTTAATGTCAGCTTCATTAACCCCATGATTATTTGTACAAGTATAAACTGGATTAATCAATTGAGTTTGTTAGGGTTTGTTCTTTGTTTATGGGTTTGCGTCTGTATGATAACTATTAATCGTTTAGAGATATAATCAAATGACACCCTAGCCCAGTTGGTTAGGGTAGTGCGTCCAGTGGCTTGAACCGCCAGAGGCGCGGGTTTGAAACCCCCCCCCCCCCCACTTTAATTTTTGGAAACTGTTTACTTGGTTGAAATGTTGTAAAAGTAGGTTTACAAGGCCGAGTACTCCCCGAGTACTCGCTCCAAGGTCTGGCACCGAGGGAAGTTTCTTTAACTCCACCTAGTTTTTAAGAATCGATCAAAGGTGGTCAACATCAGCCAAAATCGCATCTAGTTGGTCAACTTGGGTCGATGTTGACTTAAAAATTAAAACATAATTCATATTTCTATAACATTAAGAAAAGAATATCATTTTTTTTAACTAAGGATTAGCAAATTTAAGAATAATTTAGTATATAAAAATGTAGTTATCTTATTTATTTTTGTATTCACGTATTTTGTTATAAATATTAGTAAACTTAAAATATTTGACATATATATAATATCCAAAAGTTAATTCTCTTTATATTTACCATTTCCGAGTACTCCTCGAGCACTCCCCGAGCACTCCGAATACATCCAACTCCCCTATCGTCCGCCTAAGGTCCGCCTAGCAACTTTTGCAACCTTGCTTGGTTGTTAAATCATATTAAATCATAATTTAATATTATAAATATTATAAAACTTGTAATTAATTAATATTTTGTATAAAACTGACATATTAAACGATCCTTTTTCCGAACTCCAGTTAAACCTTATATATATATATGTGTGTGTGTATGTATATATATATGTATATATATATATATGTATATATATGTGTGTGTATGTATATATATATGTGTGTGTGTATATATAATAGATATTTGAAATTGATAAATGTTAAAGGTTTAAAAAGGTTTTATTTATTTAAAATACATAATTAAAATATATATTATACCTCATTATTTTACATAATTATTTGGTAGAGTATTTTATAAAAGATTATAGTTTTTATATATATATATATATATATATATATATATATATATATATAAAATTTATTATCTACTATTTATTATTTATAATATTAATATAAAAGAAAATCTTATTTAATATTAAAAATATATATTAAAGGTATTTTAGTTTAAAATAAATATTTCAAAACAATCTCTTTATATAATCGATTCAAAAATTATAAATATTTATTTAGCTAAGTATTTTATTTATAAATATACTTTTATATAATTAAATATATATTATTTAATATAAACTTGTTAAGTAAAGGTAGTATTAACATATAGAGTAAATCTAAGTAATATTTAACTTTCGTAAGAAGATACCCGATCATCAAATCCCAAACCTTTATCTAGTTGTAGATTCGTTATGCAATACATATTTATTTCGCAATTATTTGTTACTTAGGATTTATCGTCAGTTCTCCTGAAGTGCTTGATCTACCTCTTGTTGTTAACGAATCATTACCTCTTGCTTACTTGCTAAAGTGAGTATTTCACTCCCCTTTTTTACTCATTTTATCTTTTGGGGACATATACGTAGCAAGATATTTTTATATTATATAGTATCCAACCACAACTGTTTATCCTTGTGTGTATATCAGTAATAGCCTAACTTGCTATTTACCACACCCTCAATTTCCACGTGCGGAGTTTTACCGCGAGGCGCGTGACAAACCAGGATCTCAGTCATTAGTTACACCAAACAACGTCTTAACATTTTAAAAGACTTTATTGTCTCATATTTGGGAAAACCATTTCAGAGTTAACGTCTATTATTTAAAGTGCGGAAGCGTAACATAGCGGGAAAGATAAATCCCTAAACAAAAGAAAATAGTCTAAGGCGCAAAACACGCGCATGCCATAACATTATTAATTAAAAAGTTTCAAGTTATGATGCAGTGTTTATGAGTGACCATGAATGAAACTCCTATCCGTGCACTTGACTTTAGTGACCTGAGAAAGGCATGCTAAAACGGGTCAACACAACGGTTGGTGAGTTCACAGGTTTGAGTTTAAAACAAGTTCGTCAAACAAACCATTAAGTAAGTAAACATTGTAAGTGATAAAGTATGGATAACGTATGCATCAATAATATCACTAGTTAATTAGGCTAGTAATCATGTTACATTAGTGTAAATTTCATTGTGATCGAGGCTGACTTGTTAGTTTGTTTGCCACCCACGGAGTCTAATATAAGACTAATGCATATCGCGTTTCTAGTAAATGAAGTCACTCGGCGACTCCCTCTCCTGAGAGCCCCGAGGGGGTTCGTCAAACCCAGTAAACTACCTTTCATTACCCCGCCAATGTACAATTGTTAACGGTCAAATGTGTATGGGGGACTTCAGTTTAAGTTCACTATGTACACATGAGGTATTAACAAAGTCTACAATATCCAAAAAGTTTTGTTTGCATGCTTTCTCCCCCAAAAGGAGTAAATAAAAAGAGGGGAAGTGAAACTTACCTTGAATGCGGTTCAAATGAAAGTCAATTGCTTAAGTCAAAGTTGTTATAGTGCCTAAATCATACAAGCACTATAGTATTTGCTAAGCGATTCCTAGAACCCTTAGTATCCAAACAATCCCACTGTTTATTAGAGGTTTGACCAAAGTTTGACTTTTTGTTAACTTTGACCAAAGTTTGACTTTTGTTTGACTTTGACCAAAGTTTGACTTTTCATTGACTTTTGACCAAAAGGTCCAAGTTGTTGACTGTTGATAAAAAGTCCAAATCCCGATGACCGAAGACTAAAATTTGGGTTTTGATGACCGTTGACCAAAATATTGACCTTTGACCAAAATATTGACCTTTGACCAAAGTATTGACCGACGGCCCGTTGGTGACTTTTGACCAATTATCAAGACTTAGAATAGTTAAATGATATTCCTAGTCATGACTTAACAACGAATCATGTAATTTGCACTTAGCCACTTTTCATGCAATCTTATGACTAAGTCCAGCATTTATCAATTTCAATTTTTCACAAGTAAGACTAAACATTTAGTCAAATAGTTCCAAGTTGACCAATAAAGTCAAAATCCAATTTACTACAACAATCCTAGTACAAACTACAATTATCTTTACTAAACAACATGCTGATCAATCTGGACAAGTTTTAAGTCATCAAAATTGATTTTTCCAACCAACCAAAACATGCAAATAAATTACCAAATAATTCCCACATATACTTTCAAGTATTAGGTACAACATATATTTTTCTTATAATTTTTAAATACTCACAAGCATACAGAAAATTCATACTCTATAGTAACCTATTTTCAGTCACTTTATTAACACAACAGAATATAAATATTTGTCAAAAATTTCATATATGTCCAATTGATTCAAGACCAACTGGATCGGACTCTAATTCAATTTATGACATTCCAGAAGTGGAATTACACCATTATCCATTTTCAATTACATGTTACATAATTTACAAAGCAGCTCAGAAAATTTCTTTTTCAATCAGTATTGCAACCCGATTTTGTAAATAATTAAAACTAGTTAAACAAACTCCAAAAATTATGATTTCTGACTTTTTGCAAACTAGACTCAAAGTACTTAACCGTATTATCAAGAATCAATCAAAAACATCATCGTATCAACAAGTTATACGACTAATAATCCAGATCATAAAATCTGTCAGCAAGCAGATTCAAACCAAAACTTACAACAATCATGATTCTTATATCCCTATGATCCTAAATCATTAAGGAACCATTTTATATGGTCAAAACTCATGTTTTTCATTATTATACTTATTTAATCAAATAACAAATATATACATATAAAGGATTTAAACCTTTATACTACAACACAATAACCAAATCAATAAGATCAAACTTTGTCATCGTTGGTTTATTTTCAAAATCCGATTATTTGGATGCTAGTTTCATGTATATAAGATTAGAACATAAAGAAAAACATAAGGTAAATATATATTACATATGATTACCTAGTGCTTAATCCAAGAATCCAACACACTTGCTTTCAAAAATAACCAAAATGCTTATGATCTTGAGAGAGTTTTTAGAAAAATAAAAGTGTGTGTGTGTGTAATGGACGGCCAAGAGAGGGGGGAAGGAAAGGTTATACCCACCCCCCCCCCCCCCTCTTGTTATTTACACAATCGTTAAGTCCTAGTTAATTAAATCAAACTTTAGGTTATTTTATTTTATTTTATGTGTGACATGTACAACCTTTAAAAACATTTTCTAAGTAATTCTCCAATCTAAAGTACAATAGTTCATCTAGCTAATTATCATGTAACACACTATATATTGTATCATTTTAATTTTTCAACTTTCTTACAATATCATATAAGCATATAACAACTAGTCATGTAACATATTAAGCATGTAACACAATAATACCCATCATATATTATACATGTAACATATCATGTTTATTATAACATGTGTGACAAATTTATTATTCTATTTACCAACAACTAGTTACTCTTACTTAGGTCACCAACGACACGACTGACTCAATGTATGCATACATGACACGACATGCATGAGAGTTCATTAACGTAGTTAACAGAACTAACTGGGTTTAGTTAACGGAGTTAACCTGAAAATTGGCAGTTGTCACACTATTTGCTTACTTGATTTATTTGAACGCATTTCGGATAGGTCCATCATTTATAGTATGATCATACGACTATCTTTGGTAACCAATGTCCATTTGTATGGCAACAGTTTAGCCCTATCTTTGGTAACAATGTCCATTTGTATGGCAACGGTTTAGCCCTATCTTTATTGTTTAGTTAAATTGTTTATACGCTATGGCTTAGTTGTTTATCTCATAAGAACAGTTTGCGTCTTTCTTTATTTATTATAAATTACACTTAACTGGTGTTTACTCACTCAACTTCGTGTTGACAAAATTATTTGTATTTTCAACGCATATGCAGGTCACTGTATGAATTGATTGATCAGGATCTATGGAAGAAAATTAGGGATTATCATGCTAAAGAAGAGATATCAAGATTAAATTTGAATTTGTATTATTATTTTTATTTATGGATTAATGTATTTTGTTTATTTGAATCTTGTTGGAATTTTTGAATTTAATTAATAGATATTGTCATTTTAATTATTGCATGATAGTATCTTGAGAGCTGTGAGCAATTAGCTCACGCCCCGGCATTTCCGCCTTAGGTTGGGGTGTGACATTTTGGAAAAAAAAACTCTTTTTAAGAAAAAAAAATTATTAAACCATAAAAACGTTAAAATAAATAAAGTAAAGAAATCAAAAAAAAATTCATCCCAGTTTCATAAAAAAAATTTTAATCGGTTTAGCAACATATATGTATAATACATATTTTTTTTTTTTGTTAATTTTACACAAGTTATTCTTTATACACATATATGTACAATTAAGATAAATGATAATGTACATGTGTGTATATTATGTAAATCAATATTAAATAATACATATGTGTATAGTTAGGGTTTTTTTTAATGAAACCGAGATAAAGAATAAATTTGTATGGTTTTTTTACTTTTTAAAAATTTTCGCTTTTTTTTGTTTATAATTTTTTAGGGGTTTTTTTGTTGCCTAAAATGGTTCTCAAAGTTCTCAATTTCAAAATGTTCTCTTAAGATCCTCACCCTATACATACATACATACATACATACATACATACATACATATATATATATATAACATACCACTAATGGGCAAATAAATCCTAGTCCTTAATATTTTCCTCATATATTCTTAAGTGAACTGTCGTTTTTGTCCATGTGGTTTTTCCAAATCTACGGTTTTAATCTAATGTTTCAAATTTTGATTTTCGTTCCTATGATTTCATTTCACTTGCAATTAAACCTAAATTCACTAATCTCGTTAAGCCTGGCCTTCACGTGAGGGGTAGTTTTATCCTTTTTTTTATTCCTTTTTCCAAAATACACCTCAACCCCTCACGTGAGGGGGGTTTGCATATTATGATTAGGGTTTATTTGGGAAGAAAAATAACAAAACTGCCCCTCACGTGAGGGGCACGCTGATGGGTTTAACGGCCAGACATAACGGAATTGATGAATTCGGGTTTAATTGCAAGTGAAATGAAACCACATGGACGAAAACCACAAATTTGAAACTATTTAACTAAAACCACATATTTGGATAAAACACGTGGACGGAAATCTCAGTTTACTCTATATTCTACCCAACTACCCCATGATTTTTAAACGGTTATAACTTTTTCATACGTTAATATTTTTTTAAATTATTAGCATCATAATTATGAGCATTTTATTATATTTAATTTGAGTATGATATTGCTAAAGATTTCAAAGTAAAAAAACATTTTATGCATAAGTGTTTGAGGTGCTTGTGATTCGGTTTTTATGGTTTTAAATTAAACCATGAACTAACTTTACACGTTTTTTTGTCGTCGAAAACCAAAACTGAACTTTTTAAAATTAAAACCCAACTATTACAATAAAATAAGAATTTTAAAAATTGTTACCGTTCATGAGTAAGTTTAAAATAAGAATTATTAATCTGCCTACACCTTCACTTCAAACTAAGCATCAACTAATACGTTACTTAAGAGAATCATAATATGAACAAAGATAACTTTGGTCACATAATTAATAAACCTTATTAGAACAAATAGAAGGCAGAAATCATAACAAAAACAAATATTACAAAAAATCATACTGGAAATTAAGCTAAATTATAAAGTTGTAATAGACGAGTTTACTCATATCAAATAAAACTTGTTTTAACTATATTTAATATATATTATAAACATATCTAATACTAAATAAGTAAATAATTAACATTTCAATATGTGTGGTAAGCTCTGGTTTCAACCATAAAACTAAACTGATGAACGGTCTCATAGTTTCAAACAGAATAATAAATACCCATAAATTTAAAACATGATTATCACAGTATGTGTTTCACGTTGGATCACGCAGACGCCCTTTGAGTATATAGTTATATGGATACTTAAAAAATAGTTATTTTAAAACTTAAAATAACTATCCATAATTAAATAATAAGTATCCATATTTAATTTTATATTAAATATCTAAAAATATATTTATTAGTATCATTATCTAATGGGAGAGAAGTGGGAAAACAGAAGTTGAGGATGCGTAGAATGGTGACAAGTGTATTTAAGTTAATTTTATTTATTAAAGATTCTTAATTCTTAATTCTTAAGTCATTTTTTATTTTCATCTATGTAATTACACTAAAAATTTTTATTTGTTATTTCCTATTTTCAATTAAATCATATTTTTTATACCTTTAATGTTACCTTTTCTCTTTCCTTCATTCACAACCACTTTCAAAAATTTTAAAAAAAATTATGAAGGGTGAACAACGTTTCTCCAAATTTACTCATGAACGGTAACATTTTTTTCTATCATTTACTCACAACCACACTCTAAAAAATGAAGAACCCACTCACATAATTTAGAGGATAGATTGGGAATGCTCTTAGTGTAATAGTGTATTACTGATAGAGAGAGAGAGAGAGAGAGGATACCTTATCTTGACATAGTGTTTGAAAGAGTCCACTATCTTAACAAATTGAACATTTGAAGACTTGTAAAGACACACTATTTTGTCATAGTGTGTTGAAGAAGGTAATCACTATTTTGGACTAGTGAAATTTGCATATAGTGATCCCTACCAACGAAAACGTCTAGTGAAGAAAACTCTCAATCAAAAGACTAGAGTGGATTAATTAACATTCACTTGAAGCTCTATTCATCTTATTTGTGTTTAATAATAAAATGACAAGTATTGCAAAACTTGAATTTTTGGCATCTAAAAAGTCTCGAGAGAATTATATGTTTTGGACAACGAATGTCAAAAAGATTTAGATTTTTATTATTGTTTTTTTATTTTTATATTATAATGTTTTAATTTATAATAACATTATAAATTATTATATAAAAGTTTATTCTACTTTTTATAAACTCTATTGATAATGTTATTAATCGGCTGTTACTTGGGGCTTCGGTTTACGTAATTTGGAATGAACGAAATAACCGGCTTTTCAGGAACTCTTGGAAGACTCCAAAGATTGTTGCTGATGAAATCATTAAGGGTACTCGCCTAAAGCTAATGACTCTAAAGTTCAAGAATTCTGAACGGGTCAATCGGGTTCTCGAAGATTGGCACTTTCCGAGAGGAGTTTCACACCAAATTGATGATAATGGTTGATTTGTTTTTGTTATGTTTGTTTCTTTGGTTCTTGTGTAGGTTTTAGCAGTGTTTACCATTGTTTGGTGGTTTTGGTTTTGTTTACTCTTGTATGGCATGTCATACATGACAACTAATATGGCACTTTGTCATATTACTTGTTCTTTGTTGGTTGTGTGGAATGAATTTAACCGGGTAAAACCCTTTACCCAAAAAAAAAAACTTGTTATTTTCATATTAGAATGCTTAACATTGAATAATATCACATAAATACAAATTTTGCTATTTGGTTTTAAGTTTGTGCAGTTCTCACAAATAGAAAACATATGGCTAAATTTTATTGATTTTAAGTTTGTAAGGATGGCAAACGATAAAAAGATTTAGAAGTCTCGCATTTTGGGTATTTTTTTTTTTTTTTGAAAAAGGGATGGCTCGTCTTGAAAAGTGATGGGTCAAAGTGGCCATTTGAGGAATTTTCCTAAATATATAACACCTACTCATCAATTAAAATAAACGGCAAATTATTAGTATAATTATAAAGTTAATAAACAAAGCCAAGGGCCTAATGTAGTTACTTCTACACATGATTGGGGAGCATTTGCAAAGTTGTAAATCTAATTTCCATTTGATAATTATATCATCATTTTGGAGGGACAGATGGAATAACCGGAAGCTGAAAACTCTAAAAATGAATATCAATGGTGCACAAAATGAGAGCATTATAAACCATCCGGTGGTTTCTTTCCAATACAAGAGGCCTGGAACAATTCAACATATTAATGAAATCATTTGATCAATGTCTTTTCAAGATAATTAATTTAATATGCATGCATGCATGCACCCATTGACAAAATTTATTTGATTGCGTGATAGAAAGAGTTGTAAGATGACGGGATCCGACGACATGACGACTGCCGAAGAAGAAGATATTGATTTGCAAGACGATCGTAAGTTGCTATCTAAATTATTTCAAATTGGTTTTCAATCTTATTAGCATTATTATATATCATGGTTTGTTTTAGAATTAGGGCTTCATGCATTGTTAGTGCCTACCGAGTGTTTGTGCTTTGCCTGGAAGAAAGAAATTCCCCGGCCTCTTGTTTTTAGGGTGTCAACGAGTTGCTTGCCTCGTTTAACTTACTAGAGCTCAGCTCCTTTCGAGTTTTATTTCAAAAGCTAAAAGCTTGAGCTTAGCTTCTATATTATTTATTATTTAATTTATTTATATACATTTATAATTATATTTTTATTCATAAATATACTATTTAGTTATTTTATCATAGTTTATCATAATAATCGGTATACAAGTATATATATATTTAACATATTAGCCAAAAGTTATATAGATTCGCAGGCTAGCTAGCTTGAGCTTGATAAGTGAAGATATGACTCGTTTATTATTTAAAAATTAATTTATACACATTTACAATTACTTTTATATATATATATATATATATATATATATATTTAATAATATGTTTTATGTATAACATAATATAAATTGTTCATTGATTTGTATTATAATTTCACACATCATAATTATAATTATTATATAAATACATATTTAATATATAAAACAGTATAGACTCCTTTATGCTCACGAGCTAGCTCAAAAGTTTGGACTCAGCCTCGTTAAACAAGCTTATTTTTAGGCTTGAGCTTGGATCGATTCGAGCTTCGGCTCGTTTAAATTGTATAATCCTCTATCAAAGAATACGAGAGGCCGCTCCCACTAGACCAGTTTTAACAAACTAAGATTGTTACTTTAAACTAAGTTAGTACTAAAATATGGTGTTTGAATTTAAGCCACGGACCGATATGATGCATCAAGATGGCTAAGAAAAAAAGTGGGTGTGGTGGCTGCAAGAGATTTACCAGCTGACCCATCAGAAGAAGATTTTAGGCAAGGGTTAAGAAGTGGTGTGGCCCTTTGCATTGCTCTTAACAAGATTAAATCCGGTTCGGTTCCTAAAGTAAGCACGTCTTCATCTTTAGCCTTTTTTGTTTTTCATCTTTATGAACTAACTACAATTGGATCCGTAACAACATGCAGATTGTGAAAGTGCCATCGGCTCTCGTCAGCTCACCCGATGCAGAAGCTCAGGCTGCCTACGTTGAAAACGTTAAAAGTTTTCTTACTGCCGTTGAAGAAATGGGCCTCCCAACTTTTGAACAGGTGGATTTAGAGCAGGTAATTATCCTTAATCAAATGTATAAAATATTAAAATGACTAAATTCTTTTGAGATCAAAAAGAACAAACCTAAATCGTTTACTTTATTCTATGAGTGGTTTATACTTTTCAAAAGTTTTACTTCTTCTTACAAACAAATGCCCATGTTTTATACATAAAAAAAAAAACCATTAAACTAATTTGTTCGTATAATAAGTAAACGGATTTTGTTATATGTATGTTCAAAGAGATGAATAAACATTGAACTTTAACCACTTTCTTGTATTTTAAAGTTGAAAAAAATGAATGATTTGTTTTGTTCTTCCTATTTTCGCAAAAACTAAAAATAAAAAAGTTGTCTTCTGCTAGAACTCTGCCGTGTTATTATAATGTGTTTTGAACTATAATATGTTTAGGAGGGAGATTTTTCATGTGTGGTGGACTGTATACTGGCCATGAAAGCTTACAGTGAAACCGGGGCTAGTGACTTTACATGGACTCCAAGACCCTCTCGAAGTCGGAAGACGTTTATGCGCAATAACTCAGCACCCGCCATGTCAAGACTGGGAGGTGCTAACCTTGAAAAGTTGTGGGTGTCTGTAGATCCTTTTGGGGCAGATGACCTTGATGAAGAGGTTTAAGTTCTTCTAATGGTTATGATGGAGATTAGTCATTAATGTCAGATTTTCGCTAATAGTTTGCACATGTGGTTTGCAGTGTGATTCCGGGCCTCTGTACCCGGCTGTAACTGATCTTCTTGAGGATAGAGAGGAAGAAGACATTCCTATTGTGAGTTCTTTTTACTATGTCAAAGTAGCTCATCAGGTCAAAACGGGTTGGGTTGACCCGTAAACTATTTCTACGGGCATGCATGTCATAAATTGCAACTCAAATTGACCGGTTCATAAGTAAATGGGTTGAAATTACCACCTCCTCCACCATGTAGCATGCATGTGCCACCAGTTTATAGAAGTATCTTATGTTTTATGTTTTCATTACAGATTGTTGAGAATATATTGCATAAAGTTAAAGAGGAATTTGAAACTAGATTGGGATGTCCAACTGAAGATGAGGACGCGTTACCAGTAACCGAGGCTCCTACTTTTGTTATAATGGTATCATCATGATCCATGGATTGTGAGATTCAATATAAGGCTAATTGCATAAAAATGTAACCAACTTTAAAAAAAATTATTTGATATACTCAAATTTCATAACCAATCAAAATATTGACGTGTTAGACTTTTACTAATGTGTCTTGAAAACAGGCTATTTTAGGTAATTACCTTAGATTAAGTGTTTCGAAACTTATACCTTCTTCTTCTTCTTCTTCTTCTTCTTCTTCTTCTTTAATAAAAAGTTGGTTGCTTTACTTAAAAAGAAGAAATTTTTTGTTGGGTTACCCTTTTTTTGCAGGCATCATGAAGGGGTACAATCTTGGCCGTATTTCACATCGGGGGTCATGATTTTACACCTTATGATGCATGCAAAATATGGGTACTATTAATAAATTGGAATCAAATATGCAATTAGCACTATCGAATACTTAATTTCAAATTTTTAGACTCACAATATAATTAGCAAAAACATTTTAAATTATGAGAAGGAGGAAGATGAAGAAACCGAGGAGGAGAAATCTGCAAAAGAGCAAGCACGTATAAATAGAGAAAAAGAATTGCTTGCATTAAAAGAAGCTAAAAGGAAGGAAGACGAGGAGAAAGTTGCAAAAGAGAGGGAGCGCGTACAAAAAGAGAAGGAATTACGTGCGGCACAAGAAAAGGCTAGAAAGGAAGAGGAAGAGCGCATAAGAAAAGAGAAAAAATTACTTGCGGAACAAGAAAGGGCTAGAAAGGAAGAGGAAGAGCGCATAAGAAGAGAGCAAGAGTTACTTGCAGAACAAGAAAGGCTTAGAAAGGAAGAGGAAGAGCGCTTAAGAAGAGAGGCAGAATTACGTGCCAAACAAGAAAGGCTTAGAAAGGAAGAGGAAGAGCGCCTAAGAAGAGAGGCGAAGTTACGTGCGGAACAAGAGAGGCTTAGAAAGGAGGAGGACGAGCGCCTAGAAAGATTAAGAAGGGAGGAGGAGGAGCGCCTAGAAAGGCTGAGAAGGGAGGAGGAGGAGCGCATAGAAAGGCTGAGAAGGGAGGAGGAGGAGGAACGTATAGAAAGGCTAAGAAGGGAGGAAGAAGAGAGAATAAGAAAAGAGCAAGAATTACTTGCAGAACAAGAAAGACTTAGAAAGGAAGAGAAAGAACGCATAAAATGCGAGAAACAATTACTTAAACAACAAGAAAATGAGAGAAGGAGAGAGGAAAGACGTATTAAAAAGGAGCAAGAAGCACTTGCACGAAAAGAAAAGGCTAGAAAGGAAAAGGAGGAACGCATACAAAAAGAGAAACTATTACTTGCACAACAAGAAAAGGAGAGAAGGCTAGAGGAACAACGCAAAAGAAGGGAACAGCGAGAATTTGAAAAACAAGAAAAGGCTAGAAAGCGAGAGGAAGAACGCATTAGAAGGGAGAATCTATCACTTGCACAAAAAGAGAAGGCACGAGAAGAACAAGAACGAATTAAGAAAGAAATTGAGTTACTTGTACAACAAGAAAAGGCTAAAGAGGATGAAATTGTTGCAATCGAGTTAGAAGGGGTTAATAAAGAGAAAGCTTTGTTAGAAGAAGAAGAAAAGGCTAAAAAGGAGGAGGAGGCACAAGAACTCTTAGAAATAGAGAAAGAAAAAGAACGAGCTCAAAAGAGAGAAGAATATAGAAGAGAAATGGCTGAATATAATAGATTAAACGTCAACACTCCAAAGCAGCGTGAGCTAGTTGGTCGACAAGATAAACATTTCCAGGTACTTCTTTTATTAATTAGTGTATCAAATAAGATCATGAAAATTATAATTTTTTTCCATAATAATCTTTTTTTTTTTTTTTGAGTTTGAGGGTTTAGAAAGTTTAATGCACTAAAAATACACTAAGTGTGACTTTCAGATTGTTTGATTCTTTTAAACAACTTTTTTTGTTTTTTGCTTTAGGCATTTGGTTTGTTAAAGATAAAATATCGCTTAAATTGACACAATTATAAGTGAATGGATTACAATAATTGTTTTAATGTTATTCAGGAATTGAGAAGCACCATTTCTAATGCAAAAACAGATGTGCAGTCAATGCAAACTAACTATCAAGAAGAAGCCGATAATCTAGGTACCATTAGAATGAACATAGGCAGGTTGCGTGATGGGTCATTTTAGTTTGGGATGGGTTGACGCAAAATTTGTTATTTTTGTTATTTTAACCAAATCATCAAAGATGATTATAAAAGTAATATAAATTCATGAACAAAACAGTTACGGAATTTGTAAACATTAAAAATAAAGCCTTGGCTGATTTCAAGTTCAACCCGTCTGAGATATAGCATAAATCAGATCGACCCATTCATAAGCAAACGAGTCAAAAGTGACACTTGTGCTGCAAAATCTCTCTTCAAGTAAGAGTCTTGATTGAGAAAGCTGTTATTGTTTTTTCAGGAACCCATATGCATACCATATGCCAAGCTGCGGCCGGATACAAGAAGGGTTTAGAAGAAAACCGGAAGTTATACAACCAAGTGCAAGACTTAAAAGGAAATATCCGTGTATATTGTAGAATCAGACCCTTTTTGCCTGGACAAGAGAATAAAGTAACAAGTGTAGATTACACGGATGATGAAACCGTAGCAATTATTGTTCCAAAAGGCGGAAGAGAGGGAAGAAAAGCATCAATGTTCAATAAAGTTTTCGGCCCGTCTTCAACTCAAGGTCATTATATTAAGGTCCCCGGAATCTTTAGTTTCTTCATGAGAATACAACACTTGTTATTTGACATTTCTTGGTCTTGCAGAGGAGGTATTCTCAGATACACAACCATTGATCCGTTCGGTTCTTGATGGATTCAATGTTTGTGTGCTTGCATGTGGTCAAACGGGTGCTGGCAAAACTTACACATTGGTAAGTGTTAGTTATACTGTTATTACTTGCTTACTATTATTAGCCAATGGGCGGTTTCTGATTTCTAGCTCACTTCTAAACACAACATTCATATCTCGTTTACTATAAATAAATAAATATTTGATGATGATCAAATTAATATGTTATGAGATTTATTCACTTGTATGTTTGTAGAGTGGACCGGAAGAAATAACACAGGAAACAATGGGTGTAAACTTGAGGGCGTTAAATGATCTATTCCTTATCTCAGAGGAGAGAAAGAACCTTACGAGCTATGAGATTTCTATCAATATGCTTGAAATCTACAATGATGAAGTTAGGGATCTCCTTGTGACAGATGGATCAAGCAAATCATATCCTTATAAACTCTTATATTTTTTTAAGGGTTAATTGCATAAAAAGATTAACCAACTTTGGTCTACTTTCTAACTCAACTAACCGTCTTTTTTTTTTGTTTTTACCAAGAAGAATTCTTAAAATCCCAAAAATTATCAATGAACTTTTATTTGAAGCTTTCTAATTTGGAGGGATTTTTATGAGTCAAACAAAGTTGGTTACCCAAAATAGAAATCGGACAAAAGTTGTTGGTTGTATACGAGCCATATGAACATAGAACAAGGCTCGTTCATGGTCAGTCATTTAACTTTAACTGAACAAACAAACGAACATGAATGATCGGACCAAAGTTGGCCAATTAGCCCCTTTTTTTGGACGTACCGATTTCTCTTTAAAATTGTCTTAACGAATAACCACATTAGATATTGTTTACCCTGCAAAGAAGGGAATAAGTGTACCTGAAGCAACTCTTGTACCAGTTTCATCAACAGATGATGTTATAAATCTGATGAACACTTGCAAAAAGAACCGCAACGTGAATGATCACAGCAGTCGTGCCCACACGTACACATTTATTATTTTAGTTATTGATATTATTAGCTCAGATACCGTAACAGATAAAAAAAAGATAACGCATATATATTTTTGTAGTTTCCTTACAGCCCGTGTTTTTGGGAAAGACTTGACAGCCGGGACTACAACTCGAGGCTGTCTGCATTTGGTTGATCTTGCTGGAAGTGAAAAACTCGACAGTGAAGATGAAGAAGCAGCACATATTAACAAGTCAATATCTGCACTAGGAGATGTTTTGGTAGCTCTTGCTAATAAAAGTAATAAAGTGACTTACAAAACGTGCAAACTCACACAATTGCTTCAAGAGGCTATTGGTATGTTATTATTTTATTACTATTAGTAGTAATAGTTTACACGAATTTATGTTGAATTTGGTTTTTGATTTGGTAGCAACACAAGCAAAGATCTTAATATTCGTTCATGTGCATCCGGATATTGAAGAAGCTTTAAAGACATGGAACACGTTTAAATTTGTTGAAAGGTTTTCCACAGTAGAGGGTGGAGCAGGTAAGTCTCCAGAAGTAAGGGAATTAAAAGAACAGATTTGCTTATTAAAATCAGCTCTAGCCAAGAAAGAAGCAGGGGACCCACGGTGGCAAGATGTGAGCCCATTTTCTCCTTACATGATTCATCTTTATTCATATATGTACTTAATATCGAGTTTATGCAAAACACAGATGTTAAATGAAGGCGGGGACCAAAATGGTGGTGCTGATGACGATGATGACGGGTCAAAGGCGAAGTCAAAGCAGCCAGCCAAGTATGATCATAGTAACCCTTTTTTTATTTAATGCGTGGTCAAACATGAATTCTCATCATCGTGTTTTTTTCATTTTTGACAGGAGTGCTGCTGCTCCTGCGAAGAAAGCAGCGGCAGCTCCCGCCAAGAAGGCAGCTGCATCTCCCGCCAAGAAAGGCGCCAAGAAGTGATTACAGTTTCTATTTGACTCGGTTCGGTTTTGTTTTTATGTTTTTCTTTATTTTTTGATATATTTAGTGGCGTCTTGTATGTGTGTCCAAATGAGTCGGTGCTGCCTCGGTTATTTTAATATGCATGTTGCAATATATCGAGTTGGTGGTTGGCTGGAGATGGATTTATAGGATGCTGCATCTGTTTTGTGTATAAATGTTGTAAACATAGAAAACCAAAGAGAATGGAATGGATATTGATTATACGGTATGTTGTGTGATTTGGTGGTCAATCTGATTTCATATAATGATTCGTTTGTTTTGTAATTAATAGTTGAGGAAATAAAACTTTAGGAAGTTCCAAATAAAAGAAGTTGGTGATAAATACCTAGCCAACACAACTGTATATAAAATTTGTAAACAGCCAAGTATGATCATATCATAATAACCCTCCCTTTTTTAATTAATGCGTGGTCAAACATGATTTCTAGTCATTGTGTTGACTTTTTTCCATTTTGACAAGAGCGCTCCTGCGAAGAAAGTAGCAGTCGCTGCTGCTCCTGCTAAGAAGGTGGCTGCTGCTCCTGCTAAGAAGGCAGCTGCTGCTCCTGCTAAGAAGCCTGCCAAGAAGTGGCTACAGTTTCTGTTTGATACTGTTTCGGTTTTGTTTTTATGTTTGTTTGTTTTTTTTCTTATTTTTGGATATATTTAGTGACGTCTTGTATGTGTGTCCAAATGAGTCGATGCTGCCTCTGTTATTTTAATATGCATGTTGCAATGTATCGAGATGCCGTTGTCTGGAGATGGGTTTATAGGATGCTGCATTTGTTTTGTGTATAAATGGTTGTAAACATTAAAAACTAAAGGGAATGCAATGGATATTGATTATATTGTATGTTTGTATGATTTGGTTTTCAAAAGGTTGGATATAATATAATAAGTTCATACCTCCTTTGCTAAAACTAGATCTACCCCAACTATATACTTCCGTGTTCCAGAAATAGATTTATTGATTAGGACTGAGATCTTGTACCATCTTGCATTGCCATGAATTGAATTGATTACTCTTGCCCATAATTGATTCGCTTTGTTTTTACCCGCAACAACCATTTGAAAAGGTGGATGTTGGATCCTCGAATCCACATATCCCGATACTACCCCATTATTTTGCATATATTATCTTTAGGGTGGGCGGGCCCACCAACCCAGAGGGTGCAAGCTCGGGCTGGTTGCCCTAGCACAAAGCCACCACCCCTTCTCTCTCCGAGTACCCCTTTCAAGTAAGATTTATGGGTTTGTAAACTTGCTCGTAGTGGGTGTTTTGACCGTTAGTAAAACGGTAATATTATTGTTTAATGTTTTTTTTTCTTTTCAAATAAAATACCCCCCCCCCTCCCGTACCCGTTAATATAAATACCCATTTAAATTTACGAAAAACACACCACTTTCTTTCTATCTTTCTCTCTATTACTAAATTCTTCATTTTAACCATGAATCCAAATAACATGGCGAACGGAAAACAACAATGTTAACCATCATGTACCAAACGAATACGTAAATCGTGGCAGCCCGAGGATGAAGGTGTGCTGTCGATGGCATGGGTGTAGACCGTCAATACTAGAACGCGTGTTAGCTTTTGATTAACCATTAGTGAAAATTTCATACCCATATTGGTTAGGAAATTTCTGTTTCATTGACTAGTTTTTGGGTTAAAGTGAGTTGACACATTTGACTGGCTAGTGGGTGAGTTCCTTTGGGTTCAAGGGCCCTTAATGATGCTTGCATTCACAATGTTTTAAATTTATGCAAGTCATATTTAGTGTGAATGTTGTTGACCATATGGAATTATTAAATTGAAATGTGGTACAAAACGGAGAATTTTCTCTAATTGTGTTATCACTAAATATTAGTTTTTCAAGGGTGGTTAGTGTAGAAAGAATGATGGTGGGGTTGGATGGTGTGTGTGTGTGTGAGAGAGAGAGAGAGAGAGTGCGCGCATCACACACTAAGAGGCTCAAAGATCATTATTAGAGACAATAACAAATAGAGAGAGATTAAAATGACAAATAGAAGAAAATATGACATTAAAGGGAAGAATCAGAGAGCTAGACCGGAAAAGCAACAAAGAAGAAATCGAAGGAGCGAGACATAATGCAACGTGGCACAAACACCACCGCCCAAAATCTTTAGAACGGACAGGATATCCCGTATCCACACCCATGGCCCTAATTAAACAAGAAGTCAATCATATATATATATATATATCAGACATTCCATACACACACGTATTGAATTATTATATACATGAATTTTATAAAGACAAAAACGTGAGTTGTCTAAGATAAAATGCATACTACGGGTGTGTTTTGTTGAAAGCTTTTAGGAGCTTTTAGCTTCAAACTTTGAAGAAAAAACTTATACTCAATCTAAAGCCTTGTTTGGTTGAAGAAGCTTGAACCTTTTAGGTCATGAAAAAAGGTTGAAGCTCCTCTAGTAGCGTTTAAAAAAGCTATAAGCTTTTAGTATTTTAAATTACTTAAATAACCTTCCAAAATAAATGTGTATTTAATATTATTTTTTAGTTATGCTCTTTTTGGTCATTTTATTCATTTCATTAAAAGGTCAAGCTACTTTACCAAATATGTAAATATATCTAAAAAATTACAGCTACCAGACAGTTAGTTATCAACTAGTTTTGTTAAACATACCATATAAAAATAAATGACAGGCTGAACTATTATATATTTAAAACCTTAATGAGCTATCAATAATAATAAATAATAATAAAAGTTGGGTTTGGTGGATCACATTTGCCCCAAATAAGCAAACCCGCCCGCCCAACCAACCGCGTTGTTTGTGTGTCTAGGGTTTGTTTTTCATTTTCAATTCTTCAACCGATCAAATTGACATTAGTCATCCAATCCAATGCTGCTGCTGCTGCTGCTTACATTAATTAATAATAATAATAATTTGTTGTAGATCTGATTGCATTGCACCTTCTTCAGTCAATTGTAAGTTTCCTTCCGCCGATAATTGTGCGTGTGAATGTTATTGCTTCTGGATTTTGAAAATGAATTAGGGCAACTAACTAAGAGATATGAGAGAGAATCTATGAGTGAAAAGGAAAGAATGGCTCCTCTTGTACCTCTAGGGACACTCATCGGTCAGGAGCTTAGGCATCATGCAAATGCCCAAAAACCCACTCTTAATTATGGACACTCGGCCCTTGCAAAGAAAGGGGAGGATTGTTTCTTAATCAACCCTCATTGCCACAGGCTGTCAGGGATCCATCAACCTCCTTCTCCGTTTTCGCCGTATGTTTTCAGTTACCCTTTCATTTAATCATCATGTTTTTGAAATTTTCTTGTTTTGGTAGATATTTGATGGCCATAATGGTATATCAGCTGCCATATTTGCTAAGGAAAATTTATTAAACAACATTTTAAGTGCAATACCTCAAGGATGCGATCGTGAAGTATGGCTCCATGCGCTTCCTCGTGCATTAGTTGCAGGCTTTGTTAAAACTGACATTGAATTTCAACAGAAAGGTAACCGACGACTATACCTTTTTTGTTTTTCATATCTTGGTCTTGAAAGTTCACCATCAGTTCTAGGAATTATTTACTTTTCAAGAAATTTAGGTGAAACATCTGGTACAACCGTTACATTCGTTGTGATTGACGGGTGGACTATAACCGTTGCATCTGTCGGAGATTCACGGTGCATATTAGACACACAAACGGGCGTGGTATCGTTACTCACAGTTGACCATCGGCTTGAAGAGAATGTTGAAGAGCGGGAACGTGTAACCGCAAGTGGCGGTGAAGTAGGACGTCTTTATATCTTTGGAGGGAATGCGGTAAAATAATCAAAAACCTAATTTCAAATTTTATACTTTTTGCAAAAAAATATTAAATAAATAAATATTGTAACTTCTTGAATGTAATATTATAGGTTGGCCCACTTCGCTGTTGGCCTGGTGGGTTATGCCTCTCGAGGTCTATTGGTGATACAGATGTAGGCGAGTTTATTGTACCGATACCACACGTTAAGCAAGTGAAGGTTGGAAATAGTGCATGATATTGTCTTTTTATATGTTTTAATGTTATTAAATAGGTGCGTTAACAAGTCGAGCCTTGTTGGAGCCGAGCCCGAGCTCAGTAGGCTTGAGCTTGACTCGTTTAACTTACACAAGCTTGACATGAACTTGCCTTGTTTTGACCTCTATTTATAAAGCTCGAGCTCGGCTTTTGACCAATTATTAAAGCTCGAGCATGGCTCGTTTAACTTATACAAGCTTAACACAAACTTGGCTCGCTTTGAGTTCTAATTATAGAGAGCTTGAGCTTGGCTCATGAACATTTATTAAAGCTCGAGCATGGCTCGTTTATTATTTATTAATTTAATTATTATATATTTATGATTGTTTTTATATAAATTGATAATTATATAAACTTAATTTTTATATATAATAATTAGTATTTAAATATATATTTATAAAGTGCGAACTCGTCTCGTGAGCTGTTATTAAACTTGAGCTTCGCTCCTTTATTATTTATTAATCTATTTATATAGTTGCAATTGTTTTTGTACAAATTTGTAGCTATAATGTTTAAATAAAACATACTGTTTTTATCATTGTCATAAGTTTATATTAGTAATACTTAGTTTATAAATATACATTTAATATGTTAAATAAAATCTATACAGATAACAGGCTCCTTTAGGCTCGTGAGCCAGCTCTGTAGGCTTAGACTCTTGCTAGTTTAAGCTTGGCTCAATACAAATTACTTGTTAATGTAGCTTCCAAATTCCGGTCTCGAGTAGCTGGCAAGCCGCTCGGCTTGTTTACACCTGTATAGTTAATGTATTTTAAACGCCACATTTTACTTGTTAATGTAGCTTCCAAATTCCGGTGGGAGACTAATTATTGCTTCGGATGGTATTTGGGATGCGTTATCATCTGACATGGCGGCTCAGTGTTGTCGTGGATTGCCTGCAGATCTTGCTGCAAAGCTTGTTGTCAAGGTATTAATGTTATTCTAATAACGAAACATAATTATCTTACATTAACTTAGTTTAAGATTTTAAGATTTGAATCCACTGTTTTTAATCCTGTTTCAGGAGGCTCTTAGGTCACGTGGACTAAAAGACGACACAACGTGTGTGGTGGTTGATATTATTCCGTACGGGTATTCACCCCTAATATCTCAAATACCTAAAAAGAAACAGAATCTGCTGACAGCACTCATTCCGGGAAAGAATAAAGAATTAAATACGGTTCCAGCTGTTGGGGCTGTAGAGGAGTTGTTTGAAGAGGGTCTGCAATGCTTGCTGAAAGGTACATTAATGATCAACTTTTATAAAAAAATGTTAATTATTTTTGTTTAATATTGCTTGGAACAATGGTATTCAGTGCACACACGGGTTTTGTAAGCACTCCGTTTATGACACAACTTTTCTAATAATCATAAAACTCACTCACTATAAAAGCTTTACAATGGCCTAAATATTTACACTTCACATTAATCTTAACCTATTTATAACAGCTTATTTAAATAAACAAGCCACAGATAAACATAACTAATTTAGTTTGTAATTTGAACTTTTAAATTAGTCTTTTTGGATTTATTCCAGTCCTTTTTGAACCGACTTCCTCTTTGGATTTGAATCCAAATGAGTCCAACAAAGGTGGCCATTAGTTATTGAGTATGCATATAATAATTTGAAGAAATATGTATGCTCGATAAACATATTTCATTCTTTAGCTATTGATATAATCATTATACGTATGTACATGATTTGTATTAATTGCAGGCTGGGAAAAGGTTTGGCTTTGAACTCAAGCTCGGGAGTCTTCAGATGTGCGGTCTGTCAAGGGAACGAAGCGCCGGATGATGATTTAGCTGTGGGACCCATGTTATGCGCAAAGTGTAGGAGAAAGAAAGATGCAATGGAAGGAAAAAGAGCAACGTAGATGATAGCGGTAAATACTAATACATTTTTTGATTGGTAGTGAAAGTATGATGGCAAGATAAATTGTAGGTGTTGTGGAGACTGACTAATTATCAACAAATGCTACAAATATTTCTATGTAAGAAAATATGAATGATGGGTGTTTGATTGTGGGAAAGTAAGTAAATGCTGATATTTATTGTTTCTTAAAACCATGATTAGTGCTATTTGATTGTGTGCAGGGCCGGCTCCGAGAAGTCGAAATTTTTTTTGGGCCAAAGGCGAAAATTTTTTTGGCCTCAAGTAAAAGAACATTTTGTTATGTTTAAACAATTTAATTTTAAGTGGGCTTATTTAGTTATGATTTGAGTTGTGTAAAAAACTTTTGTATAAAAATAAACTTAAAAATGCCTCAAATAAGACTAGAACCAACAACCTCTTGGTTATTTGTCATACCTCTTTGTCATTAGATCAAGCTATTGTTTATGTAGTTTTGTTGAAATATTGATCATACATATTTTGTTTTATAAAGACACATAACTTTTATTTTAAAAAAAATTCCAGGCCTAACGGGGTATTGGGCCTATGGCCGTCGACTACCTTGCCACACCCTTGGGCCGGGCCTGATTGTGTGATAGAGCTGTAATCTATTATGTTACACAGGTAAATGATGACATATTATAATCGTTTAAACTTACGAGTGCAATCAAGTTCAAGGCGTGAAATATGGGTTGAGCTTGTTTTATTAGATTAGTTTTGCGTTTGGACCTGATAGCGAGCAAACCTCAAAAGGTGTTGAGACAGTTGATTCAGCTGCACTTCTATAAATATAAAACCTCACCCAACTTTGATGAAGGTTTGTGTCACTAGGACACCAACCCCGGACATGGAAATCGAACCCTTTACCATCATTTTAAGAGCAAATCTTTTGGCCCCACACCAAATGATGTGAGGTACATATCCTGGACATGTAAGTAAACAGATCTATCTAAATATGATATATTAAATTGGGATATTGGTTTTTAATACTTTTAACTTTTACTCTTTGGTAGATAGTACTCCCAACTAATGATTTGTCTCTCACTACTCCCAACTTGTAACTTATTTTCTTCTGCCACTCCCGAACTTAATGGGCTCTAACTTCGTTAGTTTTTTTGTTGACATGTCATATTTTTACTAATGTTGCATGCGTAGTGACATTTTTTAGAAAGTCGTGGGTCCATGTCTCCACTTCATCATCTTCTTTATAATACCGTAACATCTAATACCAACACCACCCAACCAACCACCTCCATTATCACCACCCGCCATCACCCACCTCTATCATCACGAATAGTTAGTTTCCATGGCTGTAACTAGCACTTCCATGGTGACTCGTCGGTTTCCACGGCTGCGACATCGATTTCCACAGGTCGTCAATGAGATAACCTTTGCAATCCTCTTGCTCTGAACCGCCTACGACCACGATTCCCATGGTGACTCATCGATTTCCTCCTACCACAACCGCTTTAACGCCAAACTCGCTTCAATTTTGGGGGTTTAATCAACAAGGTGTTTGTGAGTTAACGAGGTTGACGATATCATAAATCGGTGTTAGAATTCCGGTAAGCCAGGACGATACGCCAGGTTCAGATCTCAGTAGTCGAGATCCATTTGCTTTGTTCCACCTCTCGCAAAATCTTCCTTCAACAGCCTAATCTGTTAGAGTTTGAAACTTCTATCATGATACGCGGTAGTAATAACCTCTAATTCGACCTTTTTTGTGTAATGATAACCTCTGAATCGAAAAGGATATGAAGGGGATGGAGACTGAGTGGGTGGGTGGTGGTGGTGGTGGTGGTGGTGGGAGAGGAGGTGGGTAGCGATGGAGGTTAGGGTTTTGTGAGTGAAAAAGAAGAAAATAAAGTTGATAGTTTATTGGTGGGGTCTATTTTATTTATTTAGTTATTTCTTTTCATTAGAAAAATGCCATGTCATGTTTGTAATGCCACATCAGTAAAAACACGTCACATCAGCAAAAAAAAAAAAACGGAGTTAGGGTCTGTTAAGTTCGGGAGTGACAGAAGAAAACTAGTTACAAGTTGGGAGTGGTGGGAGACAAATCGTTAGTTGTGAGTGTTATCTACCAATGAGTGGAAGTTGAGAGTATTAAAAACCAATATCCCTATTAAATTTAGGTAAATAATACACTAAAAGAAAGGGCACTAGGGTTAGGGGTGTTCAAGAAATCCGAAATCCGAAAAAAACCGAAATCCGAACCGAAATCGAAACCCAAATAAACCAATCCGAATTCTTATTCGGATATTCGGATCGGATCAATCCGAGTATCCGAATAACTAATCCGGATTCGGATATGGAATTTGAAAAAATTCGGATTGTTCGGATTATTCGGATATCCGTTCAATCCGA